>NW_025957509.1:0-29854 GCF_023159225.1 Perognathus longimembris pacificus
ATTTAAAAAAAAAATACGCATCGTGCTGTGCTGTTTGTGTTTGCTTGAGTGCATTCGCGCGCTCTCGCTTTCTCCACTTTACAATTTTTTTGTTATTATTTATCTATTCCTGAGAGTTTATCTTATTTTTTATTTGTTTATTTAAATGAAGTCGACCAGTTGCCTGCCCTTCCTTCCATTATCCGTCACCGAGAAAAACTGAACAAAGTTCTGAGGTCGACCTTGTAAAGATAAGGATTCAGGTCTGTCTGCTGTTTACCTTTGCTCCTGCGCGCACTGCCCTTCTCTCCACATTTATGTGTTTGCTTGTTTGTCTATCTAATCTTTTGGGTTTTTATTTCTAATGAGGTCGACCAGTTGTCTATTTATTATTTTTTTTACTACACATCAAGCTGCGCTGCTTGTCTTTGCTCCTGTGTGCTCGCGCACTCTCGCCTTTTCCACTTATTTTTATTTTTGATTTATTTTGTCAATTTAAAAAAAAATACGCATCGTGCTGTGCTGTTTGTGTTTGCTTGAGTGCATTGGCGCGCTCTCTCTTTCTCCACTTTACAATTTTTTTTGTTATTATTTAACTATTCCTGAGAGTTTATCTTATTTTTTATTTGTTTATTTAAATGAAGTCGACCAGTTGCCTGCCCTTCCTTCCATTATCCGTCACCGAGACAAACTGAACAAAGTTCTGAGGTCGACCTTGTAAAGATAAGGATTCAGGTCTGTCTGCTGTTTACCTTTGCTCCTGCGCACACTGCCCTTCTCTCCACAATTATGTGTTTGTTTGTTTGTCTATCTAATCTTTTGGGTTTTTATTTCTAATGAGGTCGACCAGTTGTCTATTTATTATTTTTTTTACTACGCATCAAGCTGCGCTGCTTGTCTTTGCTCCTGTGTGCTCGCGCACTCTCGCCTTTTCCACTTATTTTTATTTTTGATTTATTTTTTCAATTTAAAAAAAAAATACGCATCGTGCTGTGCTGTTTGTGTTTGCTTGAGTGCATTCGCGCGCTCTCGCTTTCTCCACTTTACAATTTTTTTGTTATTATTTATCTATTCCTGAGAGTTTATCTTATTTTTTATTTGTTTATTTAAATGAAGTCGACCAGTTGCCTGCCCTTCCTTCCATTATCCGTCACCGAGAGAAACTGAACAAAGTTCTGAGGTCGACCTTGTAAAGGTAAGGATTCAGGTCTGTCTGCTGTTTACCTTTGCTCCTGCGCGCACTGCCCTTCTCTCCACATTTATGTGTTTGTTTGTTTGTCTATCTAATCTTTTGGGTTTTTATTTCTAATGAGGTCGACCTGTTGTCTATTTATTATTTTTTTTTACTACGCATCAAGCTGCGCTGCTTGTCTTTGCTCCTGTGTGCTCGCGCACTCTCGCCTTTCCCACTTATTTTTATTTTTGATTTATTTTGATTTATTTTGTCAATTTTAAAAAAAAATACGCATGGTGCTGTGCTGTTTGTGTTTGCTTGAGTGCATTCGCGCGCTCTCGCTTTCTCCACTTTACAATTTTTTTGTTATTATTTATCTATTCCTGAGTGTTTATCTTGTTTTTTATTTGTTTATTTAAATGAAGTCGACCAGTTGCCTGCCCTTCCTTCCATTATCCGTCACCGAGACAAACTGAACAAAGTTCTGAGGTCGACCTTGAAAAGATAAGGATTCAGGTCTGTCTGCTGTTTACCTTTGCTCCTGCGCGCACTGCCCTTCTCTCCACATTGATGTGTTTGTTTGTTTGTCTATCTAATCTTTTGGGTTTTTATTTCTAATGAGGTCGACTATTTGTCTATTTATTATTTTTTTTACTACGCATCAAGCTGCGCTGCTTGTCTTTGCTCCTGTGTGCTCGCGCACTCTCGCCTTTTCCACTTATTTTTATTTTTGATTTATTTTTGATTTATTTTGTCAATTTTTAAAAAAAATACGCATCGTGCTGTGCTGTTTGTGTTTGCTTGAGTGCATTCGCGCGCTCTCGCTTTCTCCACTTTACAATTTTTTTGTTATTATTTATCTATTCCTGAGAGTTTATCTTATTTTTTATTTGTTTATTTAAATGAAGTCGACCAGTTGCCTGCCCTTCCTTCCATTATCCGTCACCGAGACAAACTGAACAGAGTTCTGAGGTCGACCTTTTAAAGATAAGGATTCAGGTCTGTCTGCAGTTTACCTTTGCTCCTGCTCGCACTGCCCTTCTGTCCACATTTATGTGTTTGTTTGTTTGTCTATCTAATCTTTTGGGTTTTTATTTCTAATGAGGTCGACCAGTTGTCTATTTATTATTTTTTTTACTACGCATCAAGCTGCGCTGCTTGTCTTTGCTCCTGTGTGCTCGCGCACTCTCGCCTTTTCCACTTATTTTTATTTTTGATTTATTTTTTCAATTTAAAAAAAATACGCATCGTGCTGTGCTGTTTGTGTTTGCTTGAGTGCATTCGCGCGCTCTCGCTTTCTCCACTTTACAATTTTTTTGTTATTATTTATCTATTCCTGAGTGTTTATCTTATTTTTTATTTGTTTATTTAAATGAAGTCGACCAGTTGCCTGCCCTTCCTTCCATTATCCGTCACCGAGACAAACTGAACAAAGTTCTGAGGTCGACCTTGTAAAGATAAGCATTCAGGTCTGTCTGCTGTTTACCTTTGCTCCTGCGCGCACTGCCCTTCTCTCCACATTTATGTGTTTGTTTGTTTGTCTATCTAATCTTTTGGGTTGTTATTTCTAATGAGGTCGACTAGTTGTCTATTTATTATTTTTTTTACTACGTATCAAGCTGCGCTGCTTGTCTTTGCTCCTGTATGCTCGTGCACTCTCGCCTTTTCCACTTATTTTTATTTTTGATTTCTTTTTGATTTATTTTGTCAATTTTTAAAAAAATACGCATCGTGCTGTGCTGTTTGTGTTTGCTTGAGTGCATTCGCGCGCTCTCGCTTTCTCCACTTTACAATTTTTTTGTTATTATTTATCTATTCCTGAGAGTTTATCTTATTTTTTATTTGTTTATTTAAATGAAGTCGACCAGTTGCCTGCCCTTCCTTCCATTATCCGTCACCGAGAGAAACTGAACAAAGTTCTGAGGTCGACCTTGTAAAGATAAGGATTCAGGTGTGTCTGCTGTTTACCTTTGCTCCTGCGGGCACTGCCCTTCTCTCCACATTTATGTGTTTGTTTGTTTGTCTATCTAATCTTTTGGGTTTTTATTTCTATTGAGGTCGACCAGTTGGGTATTTATTATTTTTTTTACTACGCATCACGCTGCGCTGCTTGTCTTTGCTCCTGTGTGCTCGCGCACACTCGCCATTTCCACTTATTTTTATTTTTGATTTATTTTCTCAATTTTAAAAAAAAATACGCATCGTGCTGTGCTGTTTGTGTTTGCTTGAGTGCATTCGCGCGCTCTCGATTTCTCCACTTTACAATTTTTTTGTTATTATTTATCTATTCCTGAGAGTTTATCTTATTTTTTATTTGTTTATTTAAATGAAGTCGACCAGTTGCCTGCCCTTCCTTCCATTATCCGTCACCGAGACAAACTGAACAAAGTTCTGAGGTCGACCTTGTAAAGATAAGGATTCAGGTCTGTCTGCTGTTTACCTTTGCTCCTGCGCACACTGCCCTTCTCTCCACATTTATGTGTTTGTTTGTTTGTCTATCTTATCTTTTGGGTTTTTATTTCTAATGAGGTCGACCAGTTGTCTATTTATTATTTTTTTTACTACGCATCAAGCTGCGCTGCTTGTCTTTGCTCCTGTGTGCTCGCGCACTCTCGCCTTTTCCACTTATTTTTATTTTTGATTTATTTTTTCAATTTAAAAAAAATACTCATCGTGCTGTGCTGTTTGTGTTTGCTTGAGTGCATTCGCGCGCTCTCGCTTTCTCCACTTTACAATTTTTTTGTTATTATTTATCTATTCCTGAGAGTTTATCTTATTTTTTATTTTTTTATTTAAATGAAGTCGACCAGTTGCCTGCCCTTCCTTCCATTATCCGTCACCGAGACAAACTGAACAAAGTTCTGAGGTCGACCTTGTAAAGATAAGCATTCAGGTCTGTCTGCTGTTTACCTTTGCTCCTGCGCGCACTGCCCATCTCTCCACATTTATGTGTTTGTTTGTTTGTCTATCGAATCGTTTGGGTTTTTATTTCTAATGAGGTCGACCAGTTGTCTATTTATTATTTTTTTTACTATGCATCAAGCTGCGCTGCTTGTTTTTGCTCCTGTGTGCTCGCGCACCCTCGCCTTTTCCACTTGTTTTTATTTTTGATTTATTTTTGATTTATTTTGTCAATTTGAAAAAAAATACGCATCGTGCTGTGCTGTTTGTGTTTGCTTGAGTCCTTTCGCGCGCTCTCGCTTTCTCCACTTTACAATTTTTTGTTATTATTTATCTATTCCTGAGAGTTTATCTTATTTTTTTTGTTTATTTAAATGAAGTCGACCAGTTGCCTGCCCTTCCTTCCATTATCCGTCACCGAGACAAACTAAACAAAGTTCTGAGGTCGACCTTGTAAAGATAAGGATTCAGGTCTGTCTGCTGTTTACCTTTGCTCCTGCGCGCACTGCCCTTCTCTCCCCATTTATGTGTTTGTTTGTTTGTCTATCTAATCTTTTGGGTTTTTATTTCTAATGAGGTCGACCAGTTGTCTATTTATTATTTTTTTTACTACGCATCAAGCTGCGCTGCTTGTCTTTGCTCCTGTGTGCTCGCGCACTCTCGCCTTTTCCACTTACTTTTATTTTTGATTTATTTTTGATTTATTTTGTCAATTTTAAAAAAAATACGCATCATGATGTGCTGTTTGTGTTTGCTTGAGTGCATTCGCGCGCTCTCGCTTTCTCCACTTTACAATTTTTTTGTTATTATTTATCTATTCCTGAGAGTTTATCTTATTATTTTTTGTTTATTTAAATGAAGTCGACCAGTTTCCTGCCCTTCCTTCCATTATCCGTCACCGAGACTAACTGAACAAAGTTCTGAGGTCGACCTTGTAAAGATAAGGATTCAGGTCTGTCTGCTGTTTATCTTTGCTCCTGCACGCAATGCCCTTCTCTCCACATTTATGTGTTTGTTTGTTTGTCTATCTAATCTATTGGGGTTTTATTTCTAATGAGGTCGACCAGTTGTCTATTTATTATTTTTTTTACTACGCATCAAGCTGCGCTGCTTGTCTTTGCTCCTGTGTGCTCGCGCACTCTCGCCTTTTCCACTTATTTTTATTTTTGATTTATTTTTGATTTATTTTGTCAATTTAAAAAAAAATACGCATCGTGCTGTGCTGTTTGTGTTTGCTTGAGTGCATTCGCGCGCTCTCGCTTTCTCCACTTTACAATTTTTTTGTTATTATTTATCTATTCCTGAGAGTTTATCTTATTTTTTATTTTTTTATTTAAATGAAGTCGACCAGTTGCCTGCCCTTCCTTCCATTATCCGTCACCGAGACAAACTGAACAAAGTTCTGAGGTCGACCTTGTAAAGATAAGCATTCAGGTCTGTCTGCTGTTTACCTTTGCTCCTGCGCGCACTGCCCTTCTCTCCACATTTATGTGTTTGTTTGTTTGTCTATCTAATCTTTGGGTTTTTATTTCTAATGAGGTCGACCAGTTGTCTATTTATTATTTTTTTTACTACGCATCAAGCTGCGCTGCTTGTCTTTGCTCCTGTGTGCTCGTGCACTCTCGCCTTTTCCACTTATTTTTATTTTTTATTTCTTTTTGATTTATTTTGTCAATTTTTAAAAAAATACGCATCGTGCTGTGCTGTTTGTGTTTGCTTGAGTGCATTCGCGCGCTCTCGCTTTCTCCACTTTACAATTTTTTTGTTATTATTTATCTATTCCTGAGAGTTTATCTTATTTTTTATTTGTTTATTTAAAAGAAGTCGACCAGTTGCCTGCCCTTCCTTCCATTATCCGTCACCGAGAGAAACTGAACAAAGTTCTGAGGTCGACTTTGTAAAGATAAGGATTCAGGTCTGTCTGCTGTTTACCTTTGCTCCTGCGCACACTGCCCTTCTCTCCACAATTATGTGTTTGTTTGTTTGTCTATCTAATCTTTTGGGTTTTTATTTCTAATGAGGTCGACCAGTTGTCTATTTATTATTTTTTTTACTACGCATCAAGCTGCGCTGCTTGTCTTTGCTCCTGTGTGCTCGTGCACTCTCGCCTTTTCCACTTATTTTTATTTTTGATTTATTTTTTCAATTTAAAAAAAAAATAAGCATCGTGCTGTGCTGTTTGTGTTTGCTTGAGTGCTTTCCCGCGCTCTCGCTTTCTCCACTTTACAATTTTTTTGTTATTATTTATCTATTCCTGAGAGTTTATCTTATTTTTTATTTGTTTATTTAAATGAAGTCGACCAGTTGCCTGCCCTTCCTTCCATTATCCGTCACCGAGACAAACTGAACAAAATTCTGAGTTCGACCTTGTAAAGATAAGGATTCAGGTCTGTCTGCTGTTTACCTTTGCTCCTGCGCGCACTGCCCATCTCTCCACATTTATGTGTTTGTTTGTTTGTCTATCGAATCGTTTGGGTTTTTATTTCTAATGAGGTCGACCAGTTGTCTATTTATTATTTTTTTTACTATGCATCAAGCTGCGCTGCTTGTCTTTGCTCCTGTGTGCTCGCGCACCCTCGCCTTTTCCACTTGTTTTTATTTTTGATTTATTTTTGATTTATTTTGTCAATTTAAAAAAAATTACGCATCGTGCTGTGCTGTTTGTGTTTGCTTGAGTGCATTCCCGCGCTCTCGCTTTCTCCACTTTACAATTTTTTTGTTATTATTTATCTATTCCTGAGAGTTTATCTTATTTTTTATTTGTTTATTTAAATGAAGTCGACCAGTTGCCTGCACTTCCTTCCATTATCCGTCACCTAGACAAACTGAACAAAGTTCTGAGGTCGACCTTGTAAATATAAGGATTCAGGTCTGTCTGCTGTTTACCTTTGCTCCTGCGCGCACTGCCCTTCTCTCCACATTTATGTGTTTGTTTGTTTGTCTATCGAATCGTTTGGGTTTTTATTTCTAATGAGGTCGACCAGTTGTCTATTTATTATTTTTTTGACTACGCATCAAGCTGCGCTGCTTGTCTTTGCTCCTGTGTGCTCACGCACTCTCGCCTTTTCCACTTGTTTTTATTTTTGATTTTTTTTGATTTATTTTGTCAATTTAAAAAAAAATACGCATCGTGCTGTGCTGTTTGTGTTTGCTTGTGTCCAATCGCGCGCTCTCGCTTTCTCCACTTTACAATTTTTTGTTATTATTTATCTATTCCTGAGAGTTTATCTTATTTTTTTTGTTTATTTAAATGAAGTCGACCAGTTGCCTGCCCTTCCTTCCATTATCCGTCACCGAGACAAACTGAACAAAGTTCTGAGGTCGACCTTGTAAAGATAAGGATTCAGGTCTGTCTGCTGTTTACCTTTGCTCCTGCGCGCACTGCCCTTCTCTCCCCATTTATGTGTTTGTTTGTTTGTCTATCTAATCTTTTGGGTTTTTATTTCTAACGAGGTCGACCAGTTGTCTATTTATTATTTTTTTTACTACGCATCAAGCTGCGCTGCTTGTCTTTGCTCCTGTGTGCTCGCGCACTCTCGCCTTTTCCACTTACTTTTATTTTTGAATTATTTTTGATTTATTTTGTCAATTTTAAAAAAAATACGCATCATGATGTGCTGTTTGTGTTTGCTTGAGTGCATTCGCGCGCTCTCGCTTTCTCCACTTTACAATTTTTTTGTTATTATTTATCTATTCCTGAGAGTTTATCTTATTTTTTATTTTTTTATTTAAAAGAAGTCGACTAGTTGCCGGCCCTTCCTTCCATTATCCGTCACCGAGACAAATTGAGCAAAGTTCTGAGGTCGACCTTGTAAAGATAAGGATTCAGGTCTGTCTGCTGTTTACCTTTGCTCCTGCGTGCACTGCCCTTCTCTCCACATTTTTGTGTTTGTTTGTTTGTCTATCTAATCTTTTGGGTTTTTATTTCTAATGAGGTCGACCAGTTGTGTATTTATTATTTTTTTTACTACGCATCAAGCTGCGCTGCTTGTCTTTGCTCCTGTGTGCACGCGCACTCTCGCCTTTTCCACTTATTTTTCTCTTTGATTTATTTTTGATATATTTTGTCAATTTAAAAAAAATACGCATCGTGCTGTGCTGTTTGTGTTTGCTTGAGTGCATTCGCGCGCTCTCGCTTTCTACACTTTACAATTTTTTTGTTATTATTTATCTATTGCTGAGAGTTTATCTTATTTTTTTTTGTTTATTTAAATGAAGTCGACCAGTTGCCTGCCCTTCCTTCCATTATCCGTCACCGAGACAAACTGAACAAAGTTCTGAGGTCGACCTTGTAAAGATAAGGATTCAGGTCTGTCTGCTGTTTACCTTTGCTCCTGCGCGCACTGCCCTTCTCTCCCCATTTATGTGTTTGTTTGTTTGTCTATCTAATCTTTTGGGTTTTTATTTCTAATGAGATCGACCAGTTGTCTATTTATTATTTTTTTTACTACGCATCAAGCTGCGCTGCTTGTCTTTGCTCCTGTGTGCTCGCGCACTCTCGCCTTTTCCACTTATTTTTATTTTTGATTTATTTATGATATATTTTGTCAATTTAAAAAAAGTACGCATCGTGCTGTGCTGTTTGTTTTTGCTTGAGTGCATTCGCGCTCTCTCGCTTTCTCCACTTTACAATTTTTTTTATTATTTATCTATTCCTGAGAGTTTACCTTATTTTTTATTTGTTTATTTAAATGAAGTCGACCAGTTGCCTGCCCTTCCTTCCATTATCCTTCACCGAGACAAACTGAACAAAGTTCTGAGGTCGACCTTGTAAAGATAAGGATTCAGGTCTGTCTGCTGTTTACCTTTGCTCCTGCGTGCACTGCCCATCTCTCCACATTTATGTTTTTGTTTGTTTGTCTATCTAATCTTTTGGGTTTTTATATCTAATGAGGTCTACCAGTTGTCTATTTATTATTTTTTTTACTACGCATCAAGCTGCGCTGCTTGTCTTTGCTCCTGTGTGCTCGCGCACTCTCGCCTTTTCCACTTATTTTTATCTTTGATTTATTTTTGATTTATTTTGTCAATTTAAAAAAAATACGCATCGTGCTGTGCTGTTTGTGTTTGCTTGAGTGCATTCGCGCGCTCTCGCTTTCTCCACTTTACAAATTTTTTTATTATTTATCTATTCCTGAGAGTTTATCTTATTTTTATTTGTTTATTTAAATGAAGTCGACCAGTTGCCTGCCCTTCCTTCCATTATCCGTCACCTAGACAAACTGAACAAAGTTCTGAGTTCGACCTTGTAAAGATAATGATTCAGGTCTGTCTGCTGTTTACCTTTGCTCCTGCGCGCACTGCCCTTCTCTCCACATTTATGTGTTTGTTTGTTTGTCTATCTAATCTTTTGGGTTGTTATTTCTAATGAGGTCGACCAGTTGTCTATTTATTATTTTTTTTACTACGCATCAAGCTGCGCTGCTTGTCTTTGCTCCTGTGTGCTCGCGCACTCTCGCCTTTTCCACTTATTTTTATTTTTGATTTATTTTTGATTTATTTTGTCAATTTAAAAAAATACGCATCTTGCTGTGCTGTTTGTGTTTGCTTGAGTGCATTCGCGCGCTCTTGCTTTCTCCACTTTACAATTTTTTGTTATTATTTATCTATTCCTGAGAGTTTATGTTATTTTTTATTTGTTTATTTAAATGAAGTCGACCAGTTGCCTGCCCTTCCTTCCATTATCCGTCACCGAGACAAACTGAACAAAGTTCTGAGGTCGACCTTGTAAAGATAAGGATTCAGGTCTGTCTGCTGTTTACCTTTGCTCCTGCGCGCACTGCCCTTCTCTCCACATTTATGTGTTTGTTTGTTTGTCTATCTAATCTTTTGGGTTTTTATTTCTAATGAGGTAGACCAGTTGTCTATTTATTATTTTTTTTACTACGCATCAAGCTGCGCTGCTTGTCTTTGCTCCTGTGTGCTCTCACACTCTCGCCTTTTCCACTTATTTTTATTTTTGTTTTATTTTTGATTTATTTTGTCAATTTAAAAAAAAATACGCATCGTGCTGTGCTGTTTGTGTTTGCTTGAGTGCATTCGCGCGCTCTCGCTTTCTCCACTTTACAATTTTTTTGTTATTATTTATCTATTGCTGAGAGTTTATCTTATTTTTTATTTGTTTATTTAAATGAAGTCGACCAGTTGCCTGCCCTTCCTTCCATTATCCGTCACCGAGACAAACTGAACAAAGTTCTGAGGTCGACCTTGTAAAGATAAGGATTCAGGTCTGTCTGCTGTTTACCTTTGCTCCTGCGCGCACTGCCCTTCTCTCCAATTTTATGTGTTTGTTTGTTTGTCTATCGAATCGTTTGGGTTTTTATTTCTAATGAGGTCGACCAGCTGTCTATTTATTATTTTTTTTACTACGCATCAAGCTGCGCTGCTTTTCTTTGCTCCTGTGTGCTCGCGCACCCTCGCCTTTTCCACTTATTTTCATTTTTGATTTATTTTTGATATATTTTGTCAATTAAAAAAAAATACGCATCGTGCTGTGCTGTTTGTTTTTGCTTGAGTGCATTCGCGCTCTCTCGCTTTCTCCACTTTACAATTTTTTTTATTATTTATCTATTCCTGAGAGTTTATCTTATTTTTTATTTGTTTATTTAAATGAAGTCGACCAGTTGCCTGCCCTTCCTTCCATTATCCGTCACCGAGACAAACTGAATAAAGTTCTGAGGTCGACCTTGTAAAGATAAGGATTCAGGTCTGTCTGCTGTTTACCTGTGCTCCTGCGTGCACTGCCCATCTCTCCACATTTATGTTTTTGTTTGTTTGTCTATCTAATCTTTTGGGTTTTTATATCTAATGAGGTCTACCAGTTGTCTATTTATTATTTTTTTTACTACGCATCAAGCTGCGCTGCTTGTCTTTGCTCCTGTGTGCTCGCGCACTCTCGCCTTTTCCACTTATTTTTATCTTTGATTTATTTTTTATTTATTTTGTCAATTTAAAAAAAATACGCATCGTGCTGTGCTGTTTGTGTTTGCTTGAGTGCATTCGCGCGCTCTCGCTTTCTCCACTTTACAAATTTTTTTATTATTTATCTATTCCTGAGAGTTTATCTTATTTTTATTTGTTTATTTAAATGAAGTCGACCAGTTGCCTGCCCTTCCTTCCATTATCCGTCACCGAGACAAACTGAACAAAGTTCTGAGTTCGACCTTGTAAAGATAAGGATTCAGGTCTGTCTGCTGTTTACCTTTGCTCCTGCGCGCACTGCCCATCTCTCCACATTTATGTGTTTGTTTGTTTGTCTATCGAATCGTTTGGGTTTTTATTTCTAATGAGGTCGACCAGTTGTCTATTTATTATTTTTTTTACTATGCATCAAGCTGCGCTGCTTGTCTTTGCTCCTGTGTGCTCGCGCACCCTCGCCTTTTCCACTTGTTTTTATTTTTGATTTATTTTTGATTTATTTTGTCAATTTAAAAAAAATTACGCATCGTGCTGTGCTGTTTGTGTTTGCTTGAGTGCATTCCCGCGCTCTCGCTTTCTCCAGTTTACAATTTTTTTGTTATTATTTATCTATTCCTGAGAGTTTATCTTATTTTTTATTTGTTTATTTAAATGAAGTCGACCAGTTGCCTGCACTTCCTTCCATTATCCGTCACCTAGACAAACTGAACAAAGTTCTGAGGTCGACCTTGTAAAGATAAGGATTCAGGTCTGTCTGCTGTTTACCTTTGCTCCTGCGCGCACTGCCCTTCTCTCCACATTTATGTGTTTGTTTGTTTGTCTATCTAATCTTTTGGGTTTTTATTTCTAATGAGGTCGACCAGTTGTCTATTTATTATTTTTTTTACTACGCATCAAGCTGCGCTGCTTATCTTTGCTCCTGTGTGCTCGCGCACTCTCGCCATTTCCACTTGTTTTTATTTTTGATTTATTTTTGATTTATTTTGTCAATTTAAAAAAAATTACGCATCGTGCTGTGCTGTTTGTGTTTGCTTGAGTGCATTCCCGCGCTCTCGCTTTCTCCACTTTACAATTTTTTTGTTATTATTTATCTATTCCTGAGAGTTTATCTTATTTTTTATTTGTTTATTTAAATGAAGTCGACCAGTTGCCTGCACTTCCTTCCATTATCCGTCACCTAGACAAACTGAACATAGTTCTGAGGTCGACCTTGTAAAGATAAGGATTCAGGTCTGTCTGCTGTTTACCTTTGCTCCTGCGCGCACTGCCCTTCTCTCCACATTTATGTGTTTGTTTGTTTGTCTATCGAATCGTTTGGGTTTTTATTTCTAATGAGGTCGACCAGTTGTCTATTTATTATTTTTTTGACTACGCATCAAGCTGCGCTGCTTGTCTTTGCTCCTGTGTGCTCACGCACTCTCGCCTTTTCCACTTGTTTTTATTTTTGATTTATTTTTGATTTATTTTGTCAATTTAAAAAAAATACGCATCGTGCTGTGCTGTTTGTGTTTGCTTGAGTCCATTCGCGCGCTCTCGCTTTCTCCACTTTACAATTTTTTGTTATTATTTATCTATTCCTGAGAGTTTATCTTATTTTTTTTGTTTATTTAAATGAAGTCGACCAGTTGCCTGCCCTTCCTTCCATTATCCATCACCGAGACAAACTGAACAAAGTTCTGAGGTCGACCTTGTAAAGATAAGGATTCAGGTCTGTCTGCTGTTTACCTTTGCTCCTGCGCGCACTGCCCTTCTCTCCCCATTTATGTGTTTGTTTGTTTGTCTATCTAATCTTTTGGGTTTTTATTTCTAATGAGGTCGACCAGTTGTCTATTTATTATTTTTTTTACTACGCATCAAGCTGCGCTGCTTGTCTTTGCTCCTGTGTGCTCGCGCACTCTCGCCTTTTCCACTTACTTTTATTTTTGATTTATTTTTGATTTATTTTGTCAATTTTAAAAAAAATACGCATCATGATGTGCTGTTTGTGTTTGCTTGAGTGCATTCGCGCGCTCTCGCTTTCTCCACTTTACAATTTTTTTGTTATTATTTATCTATTCCTGAGAGTTTATCTTATTATTTTTTGTTTATTTAAATGAAGTCGACCAGTTTCCTGCCCTTCCTTCCATTATCCGTCACCGAGAGTAACTGAACAAAGTTCTGAGGTCGACCTTGTAAAGATAAGGATTCAGGTCTGTCTGCTGTTTACCTTTGCTCCTGCACGCAATGCGCTTCTCTCCACATTTATGTGTTTGTTTGTTTGTCTATCTAATCTTTTGGGGTTTTATTTCTAATGAGGTCGACCAGTTGTCTATTTATTATTTTTTTTACTACGCATCAAGCTGCGCTGCTTGTCTTTGCTCCTGTGTGCTCGCGCACTCTCGCCTTTTCCACTTATTTTTATTTTTGATTTATTTTTTATTTATTTTGTCAATTTAAAAAACAATACGCATCGTGCTGTGCTGTTTGTGTTTGCTTGAGTGCATTCGCGCGCTCTCGCTTTCTCCACTTTACAATTTTTTTGTTATTATTTATCTATTCCTGAGAGTTTATCTTATTTTTTATTTTTTTATTTAAAAGAATTCGACTAGTTGCCGGCCCTTCCTTCCATTATCCGTCACCGAGACAAATTGAGCAAAGTTCTGAGGTCGACCTTGTAAAGATAAGGATTCAGGTCTGTCTGCTGTTTACCTTTGCTCCTGCGTGCACTGCCCTTCTCTCCACATTTTTGTGTTTGTTTGTTTGTCTATCTAATCTTTTGGGTTTTTATTTCTAATGAGGTCGACCAGTTGTCTACTTATTATTTTTTTTACTACGCATCAAGCTGCGCTGCTTGTCTTTGCTCCTGTGTGCTCGCGCACTCTCGCCTTTTCCACTTATTTTTATTTTTGATTTATTTTTGATTTATTTTGTCAATTTAAAAAAAGATACGCATCGTGCTGTGCTGTTTGTGTTTGCTTGAGTGCATTCGCGCGCTCTCGCTTTCTCCACTTTACAATTTTTTGTTATTATTTATCTATTCCTGAGAGTTTATCTTATTTTTTATTTGTTTATTTGAATGAAGTCGACCAGTTGCCTGCCCTTCCTTCCATTATCCGTCACCGAGACAAACTGAACAAAGTTCTGAGTTCGACCTTGTAAAGATAAGGATTCAGGTCTGTCTGCTGTTTACCTTTGCTCCTGCGCGCACTGCCCTTCTCTCCACATTTATGTGTTTGTTTGTTTGTCTATCTAATCTTTTGGGTTTTTATTTCTAATGATGTCGACCAGTTGTCTATTTATTATTTTTTTTACTACGCATCAAGCTGCGCTGCTTGTCTTTGCTCCTGTGTGCTCGCGCACTCTCGCCTTTTCCACTTATTTTTATTTTTGGTTTATTTTGTCAATTTAAAAAAAAATACGGATCGTGCTGTGCTGTTTGTGTTTGCTTGAGTGCATTCGCGCTCTCTCGCTTTGTCCACTTTACAATTTTTTTTATTATTTATCTATTCCTGAGAGTTTATCTTATTTTTTATTTGTTTATTTAAATGAAGTCGACCAGTTGCCTGCCCTTCCTTCCATTATCCGTCACCGAGACAAACTGAACAAAGTTCTGAGGTCGACCTTGTAAAGATAAGGATTCAGGTCTGTCTGATGTTTACCTTTGCTCCTGCGCACACTGCCCTTCTCTCCACATTTATGTGTTTGTTTGTTTGTCTATCTAATCTTTTGGGTTTTTATTTCTAATGAGGTCGACCAGTTGTCTATTTATTATTTTTTTTACTACGCATCAAGCTGCGCTGCTTGTCTTTGCTCCTGTGTGCTCGCGCACTCTCGCCTTTTCCACTTATTTTTATTTTTGATTTATTTTTGATTTATATTGCCAATTTAAAAAAAAATACGCATCGTGCTGTGCTGTTTGTGTTTGCTTGAGTGCATTCGCGCTCTCTCGCTTTCTCCACTTTACAATTTTTTTGTTATTATTTATCTATTCCTGAGAGTTTATCTCATTTTTTATTTGTTTATTTAAATGAAGTCGACCAGTTGCCTGCCCTTCCTTCCATTATCCGTCACCGAGACAAACTGAACAAATTTCTGAGGTCGACCTTGTAAAGATAAGGATTCAGGTCTGTCTGTTGTTTACCTTTGCTCCTGCCCGCACTGCCCTTCTCTCCACATTTATGTGTTTGTTTGTTTGTCTATCTAATCTTTTGGGTTTTTATTTCTAATGAGGTCGACCAGTTGTCTATTTATTATTTTTTTTACTACGCATCAAGCTGCGCTGCTTGTCTTTGCTCCTGTGTGCTCGCGCACTCTCGCCTTTTCCACTTATTTTTATTTTTGATTTATTTTTTATTTATTTTGTCAATTTTAAAAAAAAATACGCATCGTGCTGTGCTGTTTGTGTTTGCTTGAGTGCATTCGCGCTCTCTCGCTTTCTCCACTTTACAATTTTTTTATTATTTATCTATTCCTGAGAGTTTATCTTATTTTTTATTTGTTTATTTAAATGAAGTCGGCTGGAGATATAGCCTAGTGGCAAGAGTGCCTGCCTCGGATACACGAGGCCCTAGGTTCGATTCCCCAGCACCACATATACAGAAAATGGCCAGAAGCGGCGCTGTGGCTCAAGTGGCAGAGTGCTAGCCTTGAGCGGGAAGAAGCCAGGGACGGTGCTCCGGCCCTGAGTCCAAGGCCCAGGACTGGCCAAAAAAATAAATAAATAAAAAATAAAAAATAAATGAAGTCGACCAGTTGCCTGCCCTTCCATCCATTATCCGTCACCGAGACAAACTGAACAAAGTTCTGAGGTCGACATTGTAAAGATACGGATTCAGGTCTGTCTACTGGTTCCCTTTGCTCCTGCGCGCCCTGCCCTTCTCTCCACATTTATGTGTTTGTTTGTTTGTCTATCTAATCTTTTGGGTTTTTATTTATAATGAGGTCGACCAGTTGTCTATTTATTATTTTTTTTACTACGCATCAAGCTGCACTGCTTGTCTTTGCTCCTGTGTGCTCGCGCAGTCTCGCCTTTTCCACTTATTTTTATTTTTGATTTATTTTTTATTTATTTTGTCAATTTAAAAAAAAATACGCATCGTGCTGTGCTGTTTGTGTTTGCTTGAGTGCATTCGCGCGCTCTCGATTTCTCCACTTTACAATCTTTGTGTTATTATTTATCTATTCCTGAGAGTTTATCTTATTTTTTATTTGTTTATTTAAATGAAGTCGACCAGTTACCTGCCCTTCCTTCCATTATCCGTCACCGAGACAAACTGAACAAAGTTCTGAGGTCGACCTTGTAAAGATAAGGATTCAGGTCTGTCTGCTGTTTACCTTTGCTCCTGCCCGCACTGCCCTTCTATCCACATTTATGTGTTTGTTTGTTTGTCTATCTAATCTTTTGGGATTTTATTTCTAATGAGGTCGACCAGTTGTCTATTTATTATTTTTTTTACTACGCATCAAGCTGCACTGCTTGTCTTTGCTCCTGTGTGCTCGTGCAGTCTCGACTTTTCCACTTATTTTTATTTTTGATTTATTTTTGATTTATTTTGTCAATTTAAAAAAAAATACGCATCGTGCTGTGCTGTTTGTGTTTGCTTGAGTGCATTCGCGCGCTCTCGGTTTCTCCACTTTACAATTTTTTTGTTATTATTTATCTATTCCTGAGAGTTTATCTTATTTTTTATTTGTTTATTTAAATGAAGTCGACCAGTTACCTGCCCGTCCTTCCATTATCCGTCACCGAGACAAACTGAACAAAGTTCTGAGGTCGACCTTGTAAAGATAAGGATTCAGGTCTGTCTGCTGTTTACCTTTGCTCCTGCCCGCACTGCCCTTCTATCCACATTTATGTGTTTGTTTGTTTGTCTATCTAATCTTTTGGGTTTTTATTTCTAATGAGGTCGACCAGTTGTCTATTTATTATTTTTTTTACTACGCATCAAGCTGCACTGCTTGTCTTTGCTCCTGTGTGCTCGCGCAGTCTCGCCTTTTCCACTTATTTTTATTTTTGATTTATTTTTGATTTATTTTGTCAATTTAAAAAAAATACGCATCGTGCTGTGCTGTTTGTGTTTGCTTGAGTGCATTCGCGCGCTCTCGATTTCTCCACTTTACAATTTTTTTGTTATTATTTATCTATTCCTGAGAGTTTATCTTATTTTTTATTTGTTTATTTAAATGAAGTCGACCAGTTACCTGCCCTTCCTTCCATTATCCGTCACCGAGACAAACTGAACAAAGTTCTGAGGTCGACCTTGTAAAGATAAGGATTCAGGTCTGTATGCTGTTTACCTTTGCTCCTGCCCACACTGCCCTTCTATCCACATTTATGTGTTTGTTTGTTTGTCTATCTAATCTTTTGGGTTTTTATTTCTAATGAGGTCGACCAGTTGTCTATTTATTATTTTTTTTACTACGCATCAAGCTGCACTGCTTGTCTTTCCTCTTGTGTGGTCGCGCAATCTCGCCTTTTCCACTTATTTTTATTTTTTATTTATTTTTGATTTATTTTGTCAATTTAAAAAAAAAATACACATCGTGCTGTGCTGTTTGTGTTTGATTGAGTGCATTCGCGCGCTCTCGCTTTCTCCACTTTACAATTTTTTTGTTATTATTTATCTATTCCTGAGAGTTTATCTTATTTTTTTTTGTTTATTTAAATGAAGTCGACCAGTTACCTGCCCTTCCTTCCATTATCCGTCACCGAGACAAACTGAACAAAGTTCTGAGGTCGACCTTGGAAACATAAGGATTCAGGTCTGTCTGCTGTTTACCTTTGCTCCTGCGCGCACTGCCCTTCTCTCCACATTTATGTGTTTGTTTGTTTGTCTATCTAATCTTTTGGGTTTTTATTTCTAATGAGGTCGACCAGTTGTCTATTTATTATTTTTTTTACTACGCATCAAGCTGCGCTGCTTGTCTTTGCTCCTGTGTGCTCGCGCACTCTCGCCTTTTCCACTTATTTTTATTTTTGATTTATTTTTGATTTATTTTGTCAATTTTAAAAAAAATACGCATTGTGCTGTGCTGTTTGTGTTTGCTTGAGTGCATTCGCGCGCTCTTGATTTCTCCACTTTACAATTTTTGTGTTATTATTTATCTATTCCTGAGAGTTTATCTTATTTTTTATTTGTTTATTTAAATGAAGTCGACCAGTTGCCTGCCCTTCCTTCCATTATCCGTCACCGAGACAAACTGAACAAATTTCTGAGGTCGACCTTGTAAAGATAAGGATTCAGGTCTGTCTGTTGTTTACCTTTGCTCCTGCCCGCACTGCCCTTCTCTCCACATTTATGTGTTTGTTTGTTTGTCTATCTAATCTTTTGGGTTTTTATTTCTAATGAGGTCGACCAGTTGTCTATTTATTATTTTTTTTACTACGCATCAAGCTGCGCTGCTTGTCTTTGCTCCTGTGTGCTCGCGCACTCTCGCCTTTTCCACTTATTTTTATTTTTGATTTATTTTTTATTTATTTTGTCAATTTAAAAAAAAAATACGCATCGTGCTGTGCTGTTTGTGTTTGCTTGAGTGCATTCGCGCTCTCTCGCTTTCTCCACTTTACAATTTTTTTATTATTTATCTATTCCTGAGAGTTTATCTTATTTTTTATTTGTTTATTTAAATGAAGTCGGCTGGAGATATAGCCTAGTGGCAAGAGTGCCTGCCTCGGATACACGAGGCCCTAGGTTCGATTCCCCAGCACCACATATACAGAAAATGGCCAGAAGCGGCGCTGTGGCTCAAGTGGCAGAGTGCTAGCCTTGAGCGGGAAGAAGCCAGGGACGGTGCTCCGGCCCTGAGTCCAAGGCCCAGGACTGGCCAAAAAAAAAAATAAATAAAAAATAAAAAATAAATGAAGTCGACCAGTTGCCTGCCCTTCCATCCATTATCCGTCACCGAGACAAACTGAACAAAGTTCTGAGGTCGACATTGTAAAGATACGGATTCAGGTCTGTCTACTGGTTCCCTTTGCTCCTGCGCGCCCTGCCCTTCTCTCCACATTTATGTGTTTGTTTGTTTGTCTATCTAATCTTTTGGGTTTTTATTTATAATGAGGTCGACCAGTTGTCTATTTATTATTTTTTTTACTACGCATCAAGCTGCACTGCTTGTCTTTGCTCCTGTGTGCTCGCGCAGTCTCGCCTTTTCCACTTATTTTTATTTTTGATTTATTTTTGATTTATTTTGTCAATTTAAAAAAAAATACGCATCGTGCTGTGCTGTTTGTGTTTGCTTGAGTGCATTCGCGCGCTCTCGATTTCTCCACTTTACAATTTTTGTGTTATTATTTATCTATTCCTGAGAGTTTATCTTATTTTTTATTTGTTTAGTTAAATGAAGTCGACCAGTTACCTGCCCTTCCTTCCATTATCCGTCACCGAGACAAACTGAACAAAGTTCTGAGGTCGACCTTGTAAAGATAAGGATTCAGGTCTGTCTGCTGTTTACCTTTGCTCATGCCCGCACTGCCCTTCTATCCACATTTATGTGTTTGTTTGTTTGTCTATCTAATCTTTTGGGATTTTATTTCTAATGAGGTCGACTAGTTGTCTATTTATTATTTTTTTTACTACGCATCAAGCTGCACTGCTTGTCTTTGCTCCTGTGTGCTCGTGCAGTATCGACTTTTCCACTTATTTTTATTTTTGATTTATTTTTGATTTATTTTGTCAATTTAAAAAAAAATACGCATTGCGCTGTGCTGTTTGTGTTTGCTTGAGTGCATTCGCGCGCTCTCGGTTTCTCCACTTTACAATTTTTTTGTTATTATTTATCTATTCCTGAGAGTTTATCTTATTTTTTATTTGTTTATTTAAATGAAGTCGACCAGTTACCTGCCCGTCCTTCCATTATCCGTCACCGAGACAAACTGAACAAAGTTCTGAGGTCGACCTTGTAAAGATAAGGATTCAGGTCTGTCTGCTGTTTACCTTTGCTCCTGCCCGCACTGCCCTTCTATCCACATTTATGTGTTTGTTTGTTTGTCTATCTAATCTTTTGGGTTTTTATTTCTAATGAGGTCGACCAGTTGTCTATTTATTATTTTTTTTACTACGCATCAAGCTGCACTGCTTGTCTTTGCTCCTGTGTGCTCGCGCAGTCTCGCCTTTTCCACTTATTTTTATTTTTGATTTATTTTTGATTTATTTCGTCAATTTAAAAAAATACGCATCGTGCTGTGCTGTTTGTGTTTGCTTGAGTGCATTCGCGCGCTCTCGATTTCTCCACTTTACAATTTTTTTGTTATTATTTATCTATTCCTGAGAGTTTATCTTATTTTTTATTTGTTTATTTAAATGAAGTCGACCAGTTACCTGCCCTTCCTTCCATTATCCGTCACCGAGACAAACTGAACAAAGTTCTGAGGTCGACCTTGTAAAGATAAGGATTCAGGTCTGTATGCTGTTTACCTTTGCTCCTGCCAGCACTGCCCTTCTATCCACATTTATGTGTTTGTTTGTTTGTCTATCTAATCTTTTGGGTTTTTATTTCTAATGAGGTCGACCAGTTGTCTATTTATTATTTTTTTTACTACGCATCAAGCTGCACTGCTTGTCTTTCCTCTTGTGTGGTCGCGCAATCTCGCCTTTTCCACTTATTTTTATTTTTGATTTATTTTTGATTTATTTTGTCAATTTTAAAAAAAATACGCATCGTGCTGTGCTGTTTGTGTTTGATTGAGTGCATTCGCGCGCTCTCGCTTTCTCCACTTTACAATTTTTTTGTTATTATTTATCTATTCCTGAGAGTTTATCTTATTTTTTTTTTGTTTATTTAAATGAAGTCGACCAGTTACCTGCCCTTCCTTCCATTATCCGTCACCGAGACAAACTGAACAAAGTTCTGAGGTCGACCTTGGAAACATAAGGATTCAGGTCTGTCTGCTGTTTACCTTTGCTCCTGCGCGCACTGCCCTTCTCTCCACATTTATGTTTGTTTGTTTGTCTATCTAATCTTTTGGGTTTTTATTTCTAATGAGGTCGACCAGTTGTCTATTTATTATTTTTTTTACTACGCATCAAGCTGCGCTGCTTGTCTTTGCTCCTGTGTGCTCGCGCACTCTCGCCTTTTCCACTTATTTTTATTTTTGATTTATTTTTGATTTATTTTGTCAATTTAAAAAAAATACGCATCGTGCTGTGCTGTTTGTGTTTGCTTGAGTGCATTCGCGCGCTCTCGATTTCTCCACTTTGCAATTTTTTTGTTATTATTTATCTATTCCTGAGAGTTTATCTTATTTTTTATTTGTTTATTTAAATGAAGTCGACCAGTTACCTGCCCTTCCTTCCATTATCCGTCACCGAGACAAACTGAACAAAGTTCTGAGGTCGACCTTGTAAAGATAAGGAGTCAGGTCTGTATGCTGTTTACCTTTGCTCCTGTGCGCACTGCCCTTCTCTTCACATTTATGTGTTTGTTTGTTTGTCTATCTAATCTTTTGGGTTTTTATTTCTAATGAGGTCGACCAGTTGTCTATTTATTATTTTTTTTACTACGCATCAAGCTGCACTGCTTGTCTTTCCTCTTGTGTGGTCGCGCAATCTCGCCTTTTCCACTTATTTTTATTTTTGATTTATTTTTGATTTATTTTGTCAATTTAAAAAAAAAATACGCATCGTGCTGTGCTGTTTGTGTTTGCTTGAGTGCATTGGCGCGCTCTCGGTTTCTCCACTTTACAATTTTTTTGTTATTATTTATCTATTCCTGAGAGTTTATCTTATTTTTTATTTGTTTATTTAAATGAAGTCGACCAGTTACCTGCCCTTCCTTCCATTATCCGTCACCGAGACAAACTGAACAAAGTTCTGAGGTCGACCTTGTAAAGATAAGGATTCAGGTCTGTCTGCTGTTTACCTTTGCTCCTGCCCGCACTGCCCTTCTATCCACATTTATGTGTTTGTTTGTTTGTCTATCTAATCTTTTGGGTTTTTATTTCTAATGAGGTCGACCAGTTGTCTATTTATTATTTTTTTTACTACGCATCAAGCTGCACTGCTTGTCTTTGCTCCTGTGTGCTCGCGCAGTCTCGCCTTTTCCACTTATTTTTATTTTTGATTTATTTTTGATTTATTTTGTCAATTTAAAAAAAATACGCATCGTGCTGTGCTGTTTGTGTTTGCTTGAGTGCATTCGCGCGCTCTCGGTTTCTCCACTTTTCAATTTTTTTGTTATTATTTATCTATTCCTGAGAGTTTATCTTATTTTTTATTTGTTTATTTAAATGAAGTCGACCAGTTACCTGCCCTTCCTTCCATTATCCTTCACCGAGACAAACTGAACTAAGTTCTGAGGTCGACCTTGTAAAGATAAGGATTCAGGTCTGTCTGCTGTTTACCTTTGCTCCTGCCCGCACTGCCCTTCTCTCCACATTTATGTGTTTGTTTGTTTGTCTATCTAATCTTTTGGGTTTTTATTTCTAATGAGGTCGACCAGTTGTCTATTTATTATTTTTTTTACTACGCATCAAGCTGCACTGCTTGTCTTTCCTCCTGTGTGGTCGCGCAATCTCGCCTTTTCCACTTATTTTTATTTTTGATTTATTTTTGATTTATTTTGTCAATTTAAAAAAAATACGCATCGTGCTGTGCTGTTTGTGTTTGATTGAGTGCATTCGCGCGCTCTCGCTTTCTCCACTTTACAATTTTTTTGTTATTATTTATCTATTCCTGAGAGTTTATCTTATTTTTTTTTGTTTATTTAAATGAAGTCGACCAGTTACCTGCCCTTCCTTCCATTATCCATCACCGAGACAAACTGAACAAAGTTCTGAGGTCGACCTTGGAAACATAAGGATTCAGGTCTGTCTGCTGTTTACCTTTGCTCCTGCGCGCACTGCCCTTCTCTCCACATTTATGTGTTTGTTTGTTTGTTTATCTAATCTTTTGGGTTTTTATTTCTAATGAGGTCGACCAGTTGTCTATTTATTATTTTTTTTACTACGCATCAAGCTGCGCTGCTTGTCTTTGCTCCTGTGTGCTCGCGCACTCTCGCCTTTTCCACTTATTTTTATTTTTGGTTTATTTTGTCAATTTTAAAAAAAAATACGGATCGTGCTGTGCTGTTTGTGTTTGCTTGAGTGCATTCGCGCTCTCTCGCTTTCTCCACTTTACAATTTTTTTTATTATTTATCTATTCCTGAGAGTTTATCTTATTTTTTATTTGTTTATTTAAACGAAGTCGACCAGTTGCCTGCCCTTCCTTCCATTATCCGTCACCGAGACAAACTGAACAAAGTTCTGAGGTCGACCTTGTAAAGATAAGGATTCAGGTCTGTCTGATGTTTACCTTTGCTCCTGCGCACACTGCCCTTCTCTCCACATTAATGTGTTTGTTTGTTTGTCTATCTAATCTTTTGGGTTTTTATTTCTAATGAGGTCGACCAGTTGTCTATTTATTATTTTTTTTACTACGCATCAAGCTGCGCTGCTTGTCTTTGCTCCTGTGTGCTCGCGCACTCTCGCCTTTTCCACTTATTTTTATTTTTGATTTATTTTTGATTTATATTGCCAATTTAAAAAAAATACGCATCGTGCTGTGCTGTTTGTGTTTGCTTGAGTGCATTCGCGCTCTCTCGCTTTCTCCACTTTACAATTTTTTTTGTTATTATTTATCTATTCCTGAGAGTTTATCTCATTTTTTATTTGTTTATTTAAATGAAGTCGACCAGTTGCCTCTCCTTCCTTCCATTATCCGTCACCGAGACAAACTGAACAAATTTCTGAGGTCGACCTTGTAAAGATAAGGATTCAGGTCTGTCTGTTGTTTACCTTTGCTCCTGCGCGCACTGCCCTTCTCTCCACATTTATGTGTTTGTTTGTTTGTCTATCTAATCTTTTGGGTTTTTATTTCTAATGAGGTCGACCAGTTGTCTATTTATTATTTTTTTTACTACGCATCAAGCTGCGCTGCTTGTCTTTGCTCCTGTGTGCTCGCGCACTCTCGCCTTTTCCACTTATTTTTATTTTTGATTTATTTTTGATTTATTTTGTCAATTTAAAAAAAAATACGCATCGTGCTGTGCTGTTTGAGTTTGCTTGAGTGCATTCGCGCTCTCTCGCTTTCTCCACTTTACAATTTTTTTATTATTTATCTATTCCTGAGAGTTTATCTTATTTTTTATTTGTTTATTTAAATGAAGTCGGCTGGAGATATAGCCTAGTGGCAAGAGTGCCTGCCTCGGATACACGAGGCCCTAGGTTCGATTCCCCAGCACCACATATACAGAAAATGGCCAGAAGCAGCGCTGTGGCTCAAGTGGCAGAGTGCTAGCCTTGAGCGGGAAGAAGCTAGGGACGGTGCTCCGGCCCTGAGTCCAAGGCCCAGGACTGGCCAAAAAAAAAAATAAATAAAAAATAAAAAATAAATGAAGTCGACCAGTTGCCTGCCCTTCCATCCATTATCCGTCACCGAGACAAACTGAACAAAGTTCTGAGGTCGACATTGTAAAGATACGGATTCAGGTCTGTCTACTGGTTCCCTTTGCTCCTGCGCGCCCTGCCCTTCTCTCCACATTTATGTGTTTGTTTGTTTGTCTATCTAATCTTTTGGGTTTTTATTTCTAATGAGGTCGACCAGTTGTCTATTTATTATTTTTTTTACTACGCATCAAGCTGCACTGCTTGTCTTTCCTCCTGTGTGGTCGCGCAATCTCGCCTTTTCCACTTATTTTTATTTTTGATTTAATTTTTGATTTATTTTGTCAATTTTAAAAAAAAATACGCATCGTGCTGTGCTGTTTGTGTTTGATTGAGTGCATTCGCGCGCTCTCGCTTTCTCCACTTTACAATTTTTTTGTTATTATTTATCTATTCCTGAGAGTTTATCTTATTTTTTTTTTTTGTTTATTTAAATGAAGTCGACCAGTTCCTGCCCTTCCTTCCATTATCCGTCACCGAGACAAACTGAACAAAGTTCTGAGTCGACCTTGGAAACATAAGGATTCAGGTCTGTCTGCTGTTTACCTTTGCTCCTGCGCACACTGCCCTTCTCTCCACATTTATGTGTTTGTTTGTTTGTCTATCTAATCTTTTGGGTTTTTATTTCTAATGAGGTCGACCAGTTGTCTATTTATTATTTTTTTTACTACGCATCAAGCTGCGCTGCTTGTCTTTGCTCCTGTGTGCTCGCGCACTCTCGCCTTTTCCACTTATTTTTATTTTTGATTTATTTTTGATTTATTTTGTCAATTTTAAAAAAAAATACGCATTGTGCTGTGCTGTTTGTGTTTGCTTGAGTGCATTCGCGCGCTCTCGCTTTCTCCACTTTACAATTTTTTTGTTATTATTTATCTATTCCTGAGAGTTTATCTTATTTTTTATTTGTTTATTTAAATGAAGTCGACCAGTTGCCTGCCCTTCCTTCCATTATCCGTCACCGAGACAAACTGAACAAAGTTCTGAGGTCGACCTTGTAAAGATAAGCATTCAGGTCTGTCTGCTGTTTACCTTTGCTCCTGCCCGCACTGCCCATCTCTCCACATTTATGTGTTTGTTTGTTTGTCTATCTAATCTTTTGGGTTTTTATTTCTAATGAGGTCGACCAGTTGTCTATTTATTATTTTTTTTACTACGCTTCAAGCTGCACTGCTTGTCTTTGCTCCTGTGTGCTCGCGCACTCTCGCCTTTTCCACTTATTTTTATTTTTGATTTATTTTTGATTTATTTTGTCAATTTAAAAAAAAATACGCATCGTGCTGTGCTGTTTGTGTTTGCTTGAGTGCATTCGCGTGCTCTCGCTTTCTCCACTTTACAATTTTTTTGTTATTATTTATCTATTCCTGAGAGTTTATCTTATTTTTTTGTTTTTTTAAATGAAGTCGACCAGTTGCCTGCCCTTCCTTCCATTATCCGTCACCGAGACAAACTGAACAAAGTTCTGAGGTCGACCTTGTAAAGATAAGGATTCAGGTCTGTCTGCTGTTTACCTTTGCTCCTGCGCGCACTGCCCTTCTCTCCACATTTATGTGTTTGTTTGTTTGTCTATCTAATCTTTTGGGTTTTTATTTCTAATGAGGTCGACCAGTTGTCTATTTATTATTTTTTTTACTACGCATCAAGCTGCGCTGCTTGTCTTTGCTCCTGTGTGCTCGCGCACTCTCGCCTTTTCCACTTATTTTTATTTTTGATTTATTTTTGATTTATATTGCCAATTTAAAAAAAAATACGCATCGTGCTGTGCTGTTTGTGTTTGCTTGAGTGCATTCGCGCTCTCTCGCTTTCTCCACTTTACAATTTTTTTTGTTATTATTTATCTATTCCTGAGAGTTTATCTCATTTTTTATTTGTTTATTTAATGAAGTCGACCAGTTGCCTGCCCTTCCTTCCATTATCCGTCACCGAGACTAACTGAACAAATTTCTGAGGTCGACCTTGTAAAGATAAGGATTCAGGTCTGTCTGTTGTTTACCTTTGCTCCTGCCCGCACTGCCCTTCTCTCCACATTTATGTGTTTGTTTGTTTGTCTATCTAATCTTTTGGGTTTTTTATTTCTAATGAGGTCGACCAGTTGTCTATTTATTATTTTTTTTACTACGCATCAAGCTGCGCTGCTTGTCTTTGCTCCTGTGTGCTCGCGCACTCTCGCCTTTTCCACTTATTTTTATTTTTGATTTATTTTTGATTTATTTTGTCAATTTAAAAAAAAATACGCATCGTGCTGTGCTGTTTGTGTTTGCTTGAGTGCATTCGCGCGCTCTCGGTTTCTCCACTTTACAATTTTTGTGTTATTATTTATCTATTCCTGAGAGTTTATCTTATTTTTTATTTGTTTATTTAAATGAAGTCGACCAGTTACCTGCCCTTCCTTCCATTATCCGTCACCGAGACAAACTGAACAAAGTTCTGAGGTCGACCTTGTAAAGATAAGGATTCAGGTCTGTCTGCTGTTTACCTTTGCTCCTGCCCGCACTGCCCTTCTATCCACATTTATGTGTTTGTTTGTTTGTCTATCTAATCTTTTGGGTTTTTATTTCTAATGAGGTCGACCAGTTGTCTATATTATTTTTTTTTACTACGCATCAAGCTGCACTGCTTGTCTTTCCTCCTGTGTGGTCGCGCAATCTCGCCTTTTCCACTTATTTTTATTTTTGATTTATTTTTGATTATTTTGTCAATTTAAAAAAAATACGCATCGTGCTGTGCTGTTTGTGTTTGCTTGAGTGCATTCGCGCGCTCTCGGTTTCTCCACTTTACAATTTTTTTGTTATTATTTATCTATTCCTGAGAGTTTATCTTATTTTTTTTGTTTATTTAAATGAAGTCGACCAGTTACCTGCCCTTCCTTCCATTATCCGTCACCGAGACAAACTGAACAAAGTTCTGAGGTCGACCTTGGAAACATAAGGATTCAGGTCTGTCTGCTGTTTACCTTTGCTCCTGCGCGCACTGCCCTTCTCTCCACATTTATGTGTTTGTTTGTTTGTCTATCTAATCTTTTGGGTTTTTATTTCTAATGAGGTCGACCAGTTGTCTATTTATTATTTTTTTTACTACGCATCAAGCTGCGCTGCTTGTCTTTGCTCCTGTGTGCTCGCGCACTCTCGCCTTTTCCACTTATTTTTATTTTTGATTTATTTTTGATTTATTTTGTCAATTTAAAAAAAAATACGCATCGTGCTGTGCTGTTTGTGTTAGCTTGAGTGCATTCGCGCGCTCTCGCTTTCTCCACTTTACAATTTTTTTGTTATTATTTATCTATTCCTGAGAGTTTATCTTATTTTTTATTTGTTTATTTAAATGAAGTCGACCAGTTGCCTGCCCTTCCTTCCATTATCCGTCACCGTGACAAACTGAACAAAGTTCTGAGGTCGACCTTGTAAAGATAAGGATTCAGGTCTGTCTGCTGTTTACCTTTGCTCCTGCGCGCACTGCCCATCTCTCCACATTTATGTGTTTGTTTGTTTGTCTATCTAATCTTTAGGGTTTTTATTTCTAATGAGGTCGACCAGTTGTCTATTTATTATTTTTTTTACTATGCATCAAGCTGCGCTGCTTGTCTTTGCTCCTGTGTGCTCGCGCACTCTCGCCTTTTCCACTTATTTTTATTTTTGATTTATTTTTGATTTATTTTGTCAATTTAAAAAAAAATACGCATCGTGCTGTGCTGTTTGTGTTTGCTTGAGTGCATTCGCGCGCTCTCGCTTTCTCCACTTTACAATTTTTTTGTTATTATTTATCTATTCCTGAGAGTTTATCTTATTTTTTTTTGTTTATTTAAATGAAGTCGACCAGTTGCCTGCCCTTCCTTCCATTATCCGTCACCGAGACAACTGAACAAAGTTCTGAGGTCGACCTTGTAAAGATAAGGATTCAGGTCTGTCTGCTGTTTACCTTTGCTCCTGCGCGCACTGCCCTTCTCTCCACATTTATATGTTTGTTTGTTTGTCTATCTAATCTTTTGGGTTTTTATTTCTAATGAGGTCGACCAGTTGTCTATTTATTATTTTTTTTACTACGCATCAAGCTGCGCTGCTTGTCTTTGCTCCTGTGTGCTCGCGCACTCTCGCCTTTTCCACTTATTTTTATTTTTGATTTATTTTTGATTTATATTGCCAATTTAAAAAAAATACGCATCGTGCTGTGCTGTTTGTGTTTGCTTGAGTGCATTCGCGCTCTCTCGCTTTCTCCACTTTACAAATTTTTTTGTTATTATTTATCTATTCCTGAGAGTTTATCTCATTTTTTATTTGTTTATTTAAATGAAGTCGACCAGTTGCCTGCCCTTCCTTCATTATCCGTCACCGAGACAAACTGAACAAATTTCTGAGGTCGACCTTGTAAAGATAAGGATTCAGGTCTGTCTGTTGTTTACCTTTGCTCCTGCCCGCACTGCCCTTCTCTCCACATTTATGTGTTTGTTTGTTTGTCTATCTAATCTTTTGGGTTTTTATTTCTAATGAGGTCGACCAGTTGTCTATTTATTATTTTTTTTTACTACGCATCAAGCTGCGCTGCTTGTCTTTGTTCCTGTGTGCTCGCGCACTCTCGCCTTTTCCACTTATTTTTATTTTTGATTTATTTTTGATTTATTTTGTCAATTTTAAAAAAAAATACGCATCGTGCTGTGCTGTTTGTGTTTGCTTGAGTGCATTCGCGCGCTCTCGCTTTCTCACTTTACAATTTTTTGTTATTATTTATCTATTCCTGAGAGTTTATCTTATTTTTTATTTGTTTATTTAAATGAAGTCGACCAGTTGCCTGCCCTTCCTTCCATTATCCGTCACCGAGACAAACTGAACAAAGTTCTGAGGTCGACCTTGTAAAGATAAGGATTCAGGTCTGTCTGCTGTTTACCTTTGCTCCTGCCCGCACTGCCCTTCTCTCCACATTTATGTGTTTGTTTGTTTGTCTATCTAATCTTTTGGGTTTTTATTACTAATGAGGTCGACCAGTTGTCTATTTATTATTTTTTTTACTACGCATCAAGCTGCGCTGCTTGTCTTTGCTCCTGTGTGCTCGCGCACTCTCGCCTTTTCCACTTATTTTTATTTTTGATTTATTTTTGATTAATTTTGCCAATTTAAAAAAAATACGCATCGTGCTGTGCTTTTTGTGTTTGCTTGAGTGCATTCGCGCTCTCTCGCTTTCTCCACTTTACAATTTTTTTGTTATTATTTATCTATTCCTGAGAGTTTATCTTATTTTTATTTGTTTATTTAAATGAAGTCGACCAGTTGCCTGCCCTTCCTTCCATTATCCGTCACCGAGACAAACTGAACAAAGTTCTGAGGTCGACCTTGTAAAGATAAGGATTCAGGTCTGTCTGCTGTTTACCTTTGCTCCTGCGCGCACTGCCCTTCTCTCCACATTTATGTGTTTGTTTGTTAGTCTATCTAATCTTTTGGGTTTTTATTTCTAATGAGGTCGACCAGTTGTCTATTTATTATTTTTTTTTACTAAC
>NW_025957510.1:0-29177 GCF_023159225.1 Perognathus longimembris pacificus
TAAACAAATAAAAAATAAGATAAACTCTCAGGAATAGATAAATAATAACAAAATTTGTAAAGTGGAGAAAGCGAGAGCGTCCGAATGCACTCAAGCAAACACAAAGAGCACAGCACGATGCGTATTTTTTTTTAAAATTGACAAAATAAATAAAAAATAAATCAAAAATAAAAATAAGTGGAAAAGGCGAGAGTGCGCGAGCACACAGGAGCAAAGACAAGCAGCGCAGCTTGATGCGTAGTAAAAAAAATAATAAATAGACAACTGGTCGACCTCATTAGAAATAAAAACCCAAAATATTAGATATACAAACAAACAAACACATAAATGTGGAGAGAAGGGCAGTGCGTGCAGGAGCAAAGGTAAACAGCAGACAGACCTGAATCCTTATCTTTACAAGGTCGACCTCAGAACTTTGTTCAGTTTGTCTCGGTGACGGATAATGGAAGGAAGGGCAGGCAACTGGTCGACTTCATTTAAATAAACAAATAAAAAATAAGATAAACTCTCAGGAATAGATAAATAATAACAAAAAAATTGTAAAGTGGAGAAAGCGAGAGCGCGCGAATGCACTCAAGCAAACACAAACAGCACAGCACGATGCGTATTTTTTTAAATTGACAAAATAAATCAAAAATAAATCAAAAATAAAAATAAGTGGAAAAGGCGAGAGTGCGCGAGCACACAGGAGCAAAGACAAGCAGCGCAGCTTGATGCGTAGTAAAAAAAATAATAAATAGACAACTGGTCGACCTCATTAGAAATAAAAACCCAAAAGATTAGATAGACAAACAAACAATCACATAAATGTGGAGAGAAGGGCAGTGCGCGCAGGAGCAAAGGTAAACAGCAGACAGACGTGAATCCTTATCTTTACAAGGTCGACCTCAAAACTTTGTTCAGTTTGTCTCGGTGATGGATAATGGAAGGAAGGGCAGGCAACTGGTCGACTTCATTTAAATAAACAAATCAAAAATAAGATAAACTCTCAGGAATAGATAAATAATAACAAAATTTGTAAAGTGGAGAAAGCGAGAGCGCCCGAATGCACTCAAGCAAACACAAAGAGCACAGCACGATGCGTATTTTTTTTTAAAATTGACAAAATAAATAAAAAATAAATCAAAAATAAAAATAAGTGGAAAAGGCGAGAGTGCGCGAGCACACAGGAGCAAAGACAAGCAGCGCAGCTTGATGCGTAGTAAAAAAAATAATAAATAGACAACTGGTCGACCTCATTAGAAATAAAAACCCAAAAGATTAGATAGACAAACAAACAAACACATAAATGTGGAGAGAAGGGCAGTGTGCGCAGGAGCAAAGGTAAACAGCAGACAGACCTGAATCCTTATCTTTACAAGGTCGACCTCAGAACTTTGTTCAGTTTGTCTCGGTGACGGATAATGGAAGGAAGGGCAGGTAACTGGTCGACTTCATTTAAATAAACAAATAAAAAATAAGATAAACTCTCAGGAATAGATAAATAATAACATAATTTGTAAAGTGGAGAAAGCGAGAGCGCCCGAATGCACTCAAGCAAACACAAAGAGCACAGCACGATGCGTATTTTTTTTAAATTGACAAAATAAATAAAAAATAAATCAAAAATAAAAATAAGTGGAAAAGGCGAGAGTGCGCGAGCACACAGGAGCAAAGACAAGCAGCGCAGCTTGATGCGTAGTAAAAAAAATAATAAATAGACAACTGGTCGACCTCATTAGAAATAAAAACCCAAAAGATTAGATAGACAAACAAACAAACATAAATGTGGAGAGAAGGGCAGTGCGCGCAGGAGCAAAGGTAAACAGCAGACAGACCTGAATCCTTATCTTTACAAGGTCGACCTCAGAACTTTGTTCAGTTTGTCTCGGTGACGGATAATGGAAGGAAGGGCAGGCAACTGGTCGACTTCATTTAAATAAACAAATAAAAAATAAGATAAACTCTCAGGAATAGATAAATAATAACAAAATTTGTAAAGTGGAGAAAGCGAGAGCGCGCGAATGCACTGAAGCAAACACAAAGAGCACAGCACGATGCGTATTTTTTTTTAAAATTGACAAAATAAATAAAAAATAAATCAAAAATAAAAATAAGTGGAAAAGGCGAGAGTGCGCGAGCACACAGGAGCAAAGACAAGCAGCGCAGCTTGATGCGTAGTAAAAAAAATTATAGACAACTGGTCGACCTCATTAGAAATAAAAACCCATAAGATTAGATAGACAAACAAACAAACACATAAATGTGGAGAGAAGGGCAGTGCGCGCAGGAGCAAAGGTAAACAGCAGACAGACCTGAATCCTTATCTTTACAAGGTCGACCTCAGAACTTTGTTCAGTTTGTCTCGGTGACGGATAATGGAAGGAAGGGCAGGCAACTGGTCGACTTCATTTAAATAAACAAATAAAAAATAAGATAAACTCTCAGGAATACATAAATAATAACAAAATTTGTAAAGTGGAGAAAGCGAGAGCGCCCGAATGCACTCAAGCACACAAAGAGCACAGCACGATGCGTGTTTTTTTTTAAAATTGACAAAATAAATAAAAAATAAATCAAAAATAAAAATAAGTGGAAAAGGCGAGAGTGCGCGAGCACACAGGAGCAAAGACAAGCAGCGCAGCTTGATGCGTAGTAAAAAAAATAATAGACAACTGGTCGACCTCATTAGAAATAAAAACCCATAAGATTAGATAGACAAACAAACAAACACATAAATGTGGAGAGAAGGGCAGTGCGCGCAGGAGCAAAGGTAAACAGCAGACAGACCTGAATCCTTATCTTTACAAGGTCGACCTCAGAACTTTGTTCAGTTTGTCTCGGTGACGGATAATGGAAGGAAGGGCAGGCAACTGGTCGACTTCATTTAAATAAACAAATAAAAAATAAGATAAACTCTCAGGAATAGATAAATAATAACAAAAAAATTGTAAAGTGGAGAAAGCGAGAGCGCGCGAATGCACTCAAGCAAACACAAACAGCACAGCACGATGCGTATTTTTTTTTAAATTGACAAAATAAATCAAAAATAAATCAAAAATAAAAATAAGTGGAAAAGGCGAGAGTGCGCGAGCACACAGGAGCAAAGACAAGCAGCGCAGCTTGATGCGTAGTAAAAAAAATAATAAATAGACAACTGGTCGACCTCATTAGAAATAAAAACCCAAAAGATTAGATAGACAAACAAACAAACATAAATGTGGAGAGAAGGGCAGTGCGCGCAGGAGCAAAGGTAAACAGCAGACAGACCTGAATCCTTATCTTTACAAGGTCGACCTCAGAACTTTGTTCAGATTGTCTCGGTGACGGATAATGGAAGGAAGGGCAGGCAACTGGTCGACTTCATTTAAATAAACAAATAAAAAATAAGATAAACTCTCAGGAATAGATAAATAATAACAAAAATATTGTAAAGTGGAGAAAGCGAGAGCGCGCGAATGCACTCAAGCAAACACAAACAGAACAGCACGATGCGTATTTTTTTTAAAAAATTGACAAAATAAATCAAAAATAAATCAAAAATAAAAATAAGTGGAAAAGGCGAGAGTGCGCGAGCACACAGGAGCAAAGACAAGCAGCGCAGCTTGATGCGTAGTAAAAAAAATAATAAATAGACAACTGGTCGACCTCATTAGAAATAAAAACCCAAAAGATTAGATAGACAAGCAAACAAACACATAAATGTGGAGAGAAGGGCAGTGCGCGCAGGAGCAAAGGTAAACAGCAGACAGACCTGAATCCTTATCTTTACAATGTCGACCTCAGAACTTTGTTCAGTTTGTCTCGGTGACGGATAATGGAAGGAAGGGCAGGCAACTGGTCGACTTCATTTAAATAAACAAATAAAAAATAAGATAAACTCTCAGGAATAGATAAATAATAACAAAATTTGTAAAGTGGAGAAAGCGAGAGCGCGCGAATGCACTCAAGCAAACACAAAGAGCACAGCACGATGCGTATTTTTTTTTAAATTGACAAAATAAATAAAAAATAAATAAAAAATAAAAATAAGTGGAAAAGGCGAGAGTGCGCGAGCACACAGGAGCAAAGACAAGCAGCGCAGCTTGATGCGTAGTAAAAAAAATTATAGACAACTGGTCGACCTCATTAGAAATAAAAACCCATAAGATTAGATAGACAAACAAACAAACACATAAATGTGGAGAGAAGGGCAGTGCGCGCAGGAGCAAAGGTAAACAGCAGAAAGACCTGAATCCTTATCTTTACAAGGTCGACCTCAGAACTTTGTTCAGTTTGTCTCGGTGACGGATAATGGAAGGAAGGGCAGGCAACTGGTCGACTTCATTTAAATAAACAAATAAAAAATAAGATAAACTCTCAGGAATAGATAAATAATAACAAAAAAATTGTAAAGTGGAGAAAGCGAGAGCGCGCGAATGCACTCAAGCAAACACAAACAGCACAGCACGATGCGTATTTTTTTTAAATTAACAAAATAAATCAAAAATAAATCAAAAATAAAAATAAGTGGAAAAGGCGAGAGTGCGCGAGCACAAGAAGCAAAGACAAGCAGCGCAGCTTGATGCGTAGTAAAAAAAATAATAAATAGACAACTGGTCGACCTCATTAGAAATAAAAACCCAAAAGATTAGATAGACAAACAAACAAACATAAATGTGGAGAGAAGGGCAGTGCGCGCAGGAGCAAAGGTAAACAGCAGACAGACCTGAATCCTTATCTTTACAAGGTCGACCTCAGAACTTTGTTCAGTTTGTCTCGGTGACGGATAATGGAAGGAAGGGCAGGCAACTGGTCGACTTCATTTAAATAAACAAATAAAAAATAAGATAAACTCTCAGGAATAGATAAATAATAACAAAATTTGTAAAGTGGAGAAAGCGAGAGCGCGCGAATGCACTGAAGCAAACACAAAGAGCACAGCACGATGCGTATTTTTTTTTAAAATTGACAAAATAAATAAAAAATAAATCAAAAATAAAAATAAGTGGAAAAGGCGAGAGTGCGCGAGCACACAGGAGCAAAGACAAGCAGCGCAGCTTGATGCGTAGTAAAAAAAATTATAGACAACTGGTCGACCTCATTAGAAATAAAAACCCATAAGATTAGATAGACAAACAAACAAACACATAAATGTGGAGAGAAGGGCAGTGCGCGCAGGAGCAAAGGTAAACAGCAGACAGACCTGAATCCTTATCTTTACAAGGTCGACCTCAGAACTTTGTTCAGTTTGTCTCGGTGACGGATAATGGAAGGAAGGGCAGGCAACTGGTCGACTTCATTTAAATAAACAAATAAAAAATAAGATAAACTCTCAGGAATAGATAAATAATAACAAAAAAATTGTAAAGTGGAGAAAGCGAGAGCGCGCGAATGCACTCAAGCAAACACAAACAGAACAGCACGATGCGTATTTTTTTTTAAAAATTGACAAAATAAATCAAAAATAAATCAAAAATAAAAATAAGTGGAAAAGGCGAGAGTGCGCGAGCACACAGGAGCAAAGACAAGCAGCGCAGCTTGATGCGTAGTAAAAAAAATAATAAATAGACAACTGGTCGACCTCATTAGAAATAAAAACCCAAAAGATTAGATAGACAAACAAACAAACATAAATGTGGAGAGAAGGGCAGTGCGCGCAGGAGCAAAGGTAAACAGCAGACAGACCTGAATCCTTATCTTTACAAGGTCGACCTCAGAACTTTGTTCAGTTTGTCACGGTGACGGATAATGGAAGGAAGGGCAGGCAACTGGTCGACTTCATTTAAATAAACAAATAAAAAATAAGATAAACTCTCAGGAATAGATAAATAATAACAAAATTTGTAAAGTGGAGAAAGCGAGAGCGCCCGAATGCACTCAAGCAAACACAAAGAGCACAGCACGATGCGTATTTTTTTTTAAAATTGACAAAATAAATAAAAAATAAATCAAAAATAAAAATAAGTGGAAAAGGCGAGAGTGCGCGAGCACACAGGAGCAAAGACAAGCAGCGCAGCTTGATGCGTAGTAAAAAAAATAATAAATAGACAACTGGTCGACCTCATTAGAAATAAAAACCCAAAAGATTAGATAGACAAACAAACAAACACATAAATGTGGAGAGAAGGGCAGTGCGCGCAGGAGCAAAGGTAAACAGCAGACAGACCTGAATCCTTATCTTTACAAGGTCGACCTCAGAACTTTGTTCAGTTTGTCTCGGTGAGGGATAATGGAAGGAAGGGCAGGCAACTGGTCGACTTCATTTAAATAAACAAATAAAAAATAAGATAAACTCTCAGGAATAGATAAATAATAACAAAAAAATTGTAAAGTGGAGAAAGCGAGAGCGCGCGAATGCACTCAAGCAAACACAAACAGCACAGCACGATGCGTATTTTTTTTTAAATTGACAAAATAAATAAAAAATAAATCAAAAATAAAAATAAGTGGAAAAGGCGAGAGTGCGCGAGCACACAGGAGCAAAGACAAGCAGCGCAGCTTGATGCGTAGTAAAAAAAATAATAAATAGACAACTGGTCTACCTCATTAGAAATAAAAACCCAAAAGATTAGATAGACAAACAAACAAACATAAATGTGGAGAGAAGGGCAGTGCGCGCAGGAGCAAAGGTAAACAGCAGACAGACCTGAATCCTTATCTTTACAAGGTCGACCTCAGAACTTTGTTCAGTTTGTCTCGGTGACGGATAATGGAAGGAAGGGCAGGCAACTGGTCGACTTCATTTAAATAAACAAATAAAAAATAAGATAAACTCTCAGGAATAGATAAATAATAACAAAAAAATTGTAAAGTGGAGAAAGCGAGAGCGCGCGAATGCACTCAAGCAAACACAAAGAGCACAGCACGATGCGTATTTTTTTTTAAATTGACAAAATAAATAAAAAATAAATCAAAAATAAAAATAAGTGGAAAAGGCGAGAGTGCGCGAGCACACAGGAGCAAAGACAAGCAGCGCAGCTTGATGCGTAGTAAAAAAAATAATAAATAGACAACTGGTCGACCTCATTAGAAATAAAAACCCAAAAGATTAGATAGACAAACAAACAAACATAAATGTGGAGAGAAGGGCAGTGCGCGCAGGAACAAAGGTAAACAGCAGACAGACCTGAATCCTTATCTTTACAAGGTCGACCTCAGAACTTTGTTCAGTTTGTCTCGGTGACGGATAATGGAAGGAAGGGCAGGCAAGTGGTCTACTTCATTTAAATAAACAAATAAAAAATAAGATAAACTCTCAGGAATAGATAAATAATAACAAAAATATTGTAAAGTGGAGAAAGCGAGACCGCGCGAATGCACTCAAGCAAACACAAACAGAACAGCACGATGCGTATTTTTTTTTAAAAATTGACAAAATAAATCAAAAATAAATCAAAAATAAAAATAAGTGGAAAAGGCGAGAGTGCGCGAGCACACAGGAGCAAAGACAAGCAGCGCAGCTTGATGCGTAGTAAAAAAAATAATAAATAGACAACTGGTCGACATCATTAGAAATAAAAACCCAAAAGATTAGATAGACAAACAAACAAACACATAAATGTGGAGAGAAGGGCAGTGCGCGCAGGAGCAATGGTAAACAGCAGACAGACCTGAATCCTTATCTTTACAAGGGCGACCTCAGAACTTTGTTCAGTTTGTCTCGGTGACGGATAATGGAAGGAAGGGCAGGCAACTGGTCGACTTCATTTAAATAAACAAATAAAAAATAAGATAAACTCTCAGGAATAGATAAATAATAACAAAAAAATTGTAAAGTGGAGAAAGCGAGAGCGCGCGAATGCACTCAAGCAAACACAAACAGCACAGCACGATGTGTATTTTTTTTAAATTGACAAAATAAATCAAAAATAAATCAAAAATAAAAATAAGTGGAAAAGGCGAGAGTGCGCGAGCACACAGGAGCAAAGACAAGCAGCGCAGCTTGATGCGTAGTAAAAAAATATTAAATAGACAACTGGTCGACCTCATTAGAAATAAAAACCCAAAAGATTAGATAGACAAACAAACAAACACATAAATGTGGAGAGAAGGGCAGTGCGCGCAGGAGCAAAGGTAAACAGCAGACAGACGTGAATCCTTATCTTTACAAGGTCGACCTCAGAACTTTGTTCAGTTTGTCTCGGTGACGGATAATGGAAGGAAGGGCAGGCAACTGGTCGACTTCATTTAAATAAACAAATAAAAAATAAGATAAACTCTCAGGAATAGATAAATAATAACAAAAAAATTGTAAAGTGGAGAAAGCGAGAGCGCGCGAATGCACTCAAGCAAACACAAACAGCACAGCACGATGCGTATTTTTTTTTAAATTGACAAAATAAATCAAAAATAAATCAAAAATAAAAATAAGTGGAAAAGGCGAGAGTGCGCGAGCACACAGGAGCAAAGACAAGCAGCGCAGCTTGATGCGTAGTAAAAAAAATAATAAATAGACAACTGGTCGACCTCATTAGAAATAAAAACCCAAAAGATTAGATAGACAAACAAACAATCACATAAATGTGGAGAGAAGGGCAGTGCGCGCAGGAGCAAAGGTAAACAGCAGACAGACGTGAATCCTTATCTTTACAAGGTCGACCTCAAAACTTTGTTCAGTTTGTCTCGGTGATGGATAATGGAAGGAAGGGCAGGCAACTGGTCGACTTCATTTAAATAAACAAATAAAAAATAAGATAAACTCTCAGGAATAGATAAATAATAACAAAATTTGTAAAGTGGAGAAAGCGAGAGCGTCCGAATGCACTCAAGCAAACACAAAGAGCACAGCACGATGCGTATTTTTTTTTAAAATTGACAAAATAAATAAAAAATAAATCAAAAATAAAAATAAGTGGAAAAGGCGAGAGTGCGCGAGCACACAGGAGCAAAGACAAGCAGCGCAGCTTGATGCGTAGTAAAAAAAATAATAAATAGACAACTGGTCGACCTCATTAGAAATAAAAACCCAAAATATTAGATATACAAACAAACAAACACATAAATGTGGAGAGAAGGGCAGTGTGCGCAGGAGCAAAGGTAAACAGCAGACAGACCTGAATCCTTATCTTTACAAGGTCGACCTCAGAACTTTGTTCAGTTTGTCTCGGTGACGGATAATGGAAGGAAGGGCAGGTAACTGGTCGACTTCATTTAAATAAACAAATAAAAAATAAGATAAACTCTCAGGAATAGATAAATAATAACATAATTTGTAAAGTGGAGAAAGCGAGAGCGCCCGAATGCACTCAAGCAAACACAAAGAGCACAGCACGATGCGTATTTTTTTTTTAAATTGACAAAATAAATAAAAAATAAATCAAAAATAAAAATAAGTGGAAAAGGCGAGAGTGCGCGAGCACACAGGAGCAAAGACAAGCAGCGCAGCTTGATGCGTAGTAAAAAAAATAATAAATAGACAACTGGTCGACCTCATTAGAAATAAAAACCCAAAAGATTAGATAGACAAACAAACAAACACATAAATGTGGAGAGAAGGGCAGTGCGCGCAGGAGCAAAGGTAAACAGCAGACAGACCTGAATCCTTATCTTTACAAGGTCGACCTCAGAACTTTGTTCAGTTTGTCTCGGTGACGGATAATGGAAGGAAGGGCAGGCAACTGGTCGACTTCATTTAAAAAAACAAATAAAAAATAAGATAAACTCTCAGGAATAGATAAATAATAACAAAAAAATTGTAAAGTGGAGAAAGCGAGAGCGCGCGAATGCACTCAAGCAAACACAAACAGCACAGCACGATGCGTATTTTTTTTTAAATTGACAAAATAAATCAAAAATAAATCAAAAATAAAAATAAGTGGAAAAGGCGAGAGTGCGCGAGCACACAGGAGCAAAGAGAAGCAGCGCAGCTTGATGCGTAGTAAAAAAAATAATAAATAGACAACTGGTCGACCTCATTAGAAATAAAAACCCAAAAGATTAGATAGACAAACAAACAAACATAAATGTGGAGAGAAGGGCAGTGCGCGCAGGAGCAAAGGTAAACAGCAGACAGACCTGAATCCTTATCTTTACAAGGTCGACCTCAGAACTTTGTTCAGTTTGTCTCGGTGACGGATAATGGAAGGAAGGGCAGGCAACTGGTCGACTTCATTTAAATAAACAAATAAAAAATAAGATAAACTCTCAGGAATAGATAAATAATAACAAAATTTGTAAAGTGGAGAAAGCGAGAGCGCCCGAATGCACTCAAGCAAACACAAAGAGCACAGCACGATGCGTATTTTTTTTTAAAATTGACAAAATAAATAAAAAATAAATCAAAAATAAAAATAAGTGGAAAAGGCGAGAGTGCGCGAGCACACAGGAGCAAAGACAAGCAGCGCAGCTTGATGCGTAGTAAAAAAAATAATAGACAACTGGTCGACCTCATTAGAAATAAAAACCCATAAGATTAGATAGACAAACAAACAAATAAATGTGGAGAGAAGGGCAGTGCGTGCAGGAGCAAAGGTAAACAGCAGACAGACCTGAATCCTTATCTTTACAAGGTCGACCTCAGAACTTTGTTCAGTTTGTCTCGGTGACGGATAATGGAAGGAAGGGCAGGCAACTGGTCGACTTCATTTAAATAAACAAATAAAAAATAAGATAAACTCTCAGGAATAGATAAATAATAACAAAAAAATTGTAAAGTGGAGAAAGCGAGAGCGCGCGAATGCACTCAAGCAAACACAAACAGCACAGCACGATGCGTATTTTTTTAAATTGACAAAATAAATCAAAAATAAATCAAAAATAAAAATAAGTGGAAAAGGCGAGAGTGCGCGAGCACACAGGAGCAAAGACAAGCAGCGCAGCTTGATGCGTAGTAAAAAAAATAATAAATAGACAACTGGTCGACCTCATTAGAAATAAAAACCCAAAAGATTAGATAGACAAACAAACAATCACATAAATGTGGAGAGAAGGGCAGTGCGCGCAGGAGCAAAGGTAAACAGCAGACAGACGTGAATCCTTATCTTTACAAGGTCGACCTCAAAACTTTGTTCAGTTTGTCTCGGTGATGGATAATGGAAGGAAGGGCAGGCAACTGGTCGACTTCATTTAAATAAACAAATCAAAAATAAGATAAACTCTCAGGAATAGATAAATAATAACAAAATTTGTAAAGTGGAGAAAGCGAGAGCGCCCGAATGCACTCAAGCAAACACAAAGAGCACAGCACGATGCGTATTTTTTTTAAAATTGACAAAATAAATAAAAAATAAATCAAAAATAAAAATAAGTGGAAAAGGCGAGAGTGCGCGAGCACACAGGAGCAAAGACAAGCAGCGCAGCTTGATGCGTAGTAAAAAAAATAATAAATAGACAACTGGTCGACCTCATTAGAAATAAAAACCCAAAAGATTAGATAGACAAACAAACAAACACATAAATGTGGAGAGAAGGGCAGTGTGCGCAGGAGCAAAGGTAAACAGCAGACAGACCTGAATCCTTATCTTTACAAGGTCGACCTCAGAACTTTGTTCAGTTTGTCTCGGTGACGGATAATGGAAGGAAGGGCAGGTAACTGGTCGACTTCATTTAAATAAACAAATAAAAAATAAGATAAACTCTCAGGAATAGATAAATAATAACATAATTTGTAAAGTGGAGAAAGCGAGAGCGCCCGAATGCACTCAAGCAAACACAAAGAGCACAGCACGATGCGTATTTTTTTTAAATTGACAAAATAAATAAAAAATAAATCAAAAATAAAAATAAGTGGAAAAGGCGAGAGTGCGCGAGCACACAGGAGCAAAGACAAGCAGCGCAGCTTGATGCGTAGTAAAAAAAATAATAAATAGACAACTGGTCGACCTCATTAGAAATAAAAACCCAAAAGATTAGATAGACAAACAAACAAACACATAAATGTGGAGAGAAGGGCAGTGCGCGCAGGAGCAAAGGTAAACAGCAGACAGACCTGAATCCTTATCTTTACAAGGTCGACCTCAGAACTTTGTTCAGTTTGTCTCGGTGACGGATAATGGAAGGAAGGGCAGGCAACTGGTCGACTTCATTTAAAAAAACAAATAAAAAATAAGATAAACTCTCAGGAATAGATAAATAATAACAAAAAAATTGTAAAGTGGAGAAAGGGAGAGCGCGCGAATGCACTCAAGCAAACACAAACAGCACAGCACGATGCGTATTTTTTTTTAAATTGACAAAATAAATCAAAAATAAATCAAAAATAAAAATAAGTGGAAAAGGCGAGAGTGCGCGAGCACACAGGATCAAAGAGAAGCAGCGCAGCTTGATGCGTAGTAAAAAAAATAATAAATAGACAACTGGTCGACCTCATTAGAAATAAAAACCCAAAAGGTTAGATAGACAAACAAACAAACATAAATGTGGAGAGAAGGGCAGTGCGCGCAGGAGCAAAGGTAAACAGCAGACAGACCTGAATCCTTATCTTTACAAGGTCGACCTCAGAACTTTGTTCAGTTTGTCTCGGTGACGAATAATGGAAGGAAGGGCAGGCAACTGGTCGACTTCATTTAAATAAACAAATAAAAAATAAGATAAACTCTCAGGAATAGATAAATAATAACAAAATTTGTAAAGTGGAGAAAGCGAGAGCGCCCGAATGCACTCAAGCAAACACAAAGAGCACAGCACGATGCGTATTTTTTTTTTTAAATTGACAAAATAAATAAAAAATAAATCAAAAATAAAAATAAGTGGAAAAGGCGAGAGTGCGCGAGCACACAGGAGCAAAGACAAGCAGCGCAGCTTGATGCGTAGTAAAAAAAATAATAGACAACTGGTCGACCTCATTAGAAATAAAAACCCATAAGATTAGATAGACAAACAAACAAATAAATGTGGAGAGAAGGGCAGTGCGTGCAGGAGCAAAGGTAAACAGCAGACAGACCTGAATCCTTATCTTTACTAGGTCGACCTCAGAACTTTGTTCAGTTTGTCTCGGTGACGGATAATGGAAGGAAGGGCAGGCAACTGGTCGACTTCATTTAAATAAACAAATAAAAAATAAGATAAACTCTCAGGAATAGATAAATAATAACAAAAAAATTGTAAAGTGGAGAAAGCGAGAGCGCGCGAATGCACTCAAGCAAACACAAACAGCACAGCACGATGCGTATTTTTTTTAAATTGACAAAATAAATAAAAAATAAATCAAAAATAAAAATAAGTGGAAAAGGCGAGAGTGCGCGAGCACACAGGAGCAAAGACAAGCAGCGCAGCTTGATGCGTAGTAAAAAAAATAATAAATAGACAACTGGTCGACCTCATTAGAAATAAAAACCCAAAAGATTAGATAGACAAACAAACAAACATAAATGTGGAGAGAAGGGCAGTGCGCGCAGGAGCAAAGGTAAACAGCAGACAGACCTGAATCCTTATCTTTACAAGGTCGACCTCAGAACTTTGTTCAGTTTGTCTCGGTGACGGATAATGGAAGGAAGGGCAGGCAACTGGTCGACTTCATTTAAATAAACAGATAGAAAATAAGATAAACTCTCAGGAATAGATAAATAATAACAAAATTTGTAAAGTGGAGAAAGCGAGAGCGCCCGAATGCACTCAAGCAAACACAAAGAGCACAGCACGATGCGTGTTTTTTTTTAAAATTGACAAAATAAATAAAAAATAAATCAAAAATAAAAATAAGTGGAAAAGGCAAGAGTGCGCGAGCACACAGGAGCAAAGACAAGCAGCGCAGCTTGATGCGTAGTAAAAAAAATAATAAATAGACAACTGGTCGACCTCATTAGAAATAAAAACCCAAAAGATTAGATAGACAAACAAACAAACAAATGTGGAGAGAAGGGCAGTGCGCGCAGGAGCAAAGGTAAACAGCAGACAGACCTGAATCCTTATCTTTACAAGGTCGACCTCAGAACTTTTTTCAGTTTGTCTCGGTGACGGATAATGGAAGGAAGGGCAGGCAACTGGTCGACTTCATTTAAATAAACAAATAAAAAATAAGACAAACTCTCAGGAATACATAAATAATAACAAAATTTGTAAAGTGGAGAAAGCGAGAGCGCCCGAATGCACTCAAGCAAACACAAAGAGCACAGCACGATGCGTGTTTTTTTTTAAAATTGACAAAATAAATAAAAAATAAATCAAAAATAAAAATAAGTGGAAAAGGCGAGAGTGCGCGAGCACACAGGAGCAAAGACAAGCAGCGCAGCTTGATGCGTAGTAAAAAAAATAATAGACAACTGGTCGACCTCATTAGAAATAAAAACCCATAAGATTAGATAGACAAACAAACAAACACATAAATGTGGAGAGAAGGGCAGTGCGCGCAGGAGCAAAGGTAAACAGCAGACAGACCTGAATCCTTATCTTTACAAGGTCGACCTCAGAACTTTGTTCAGTTTGTCTCGGTGACGGATAATGGAAGGAAGGGCAGGCAACTGGTCGACTTCATTTAAATAAACAAATAAAAAATAAGATAAACTCTCAGGAATAGATAAATAATAACAAAAAAATTGTAAAGTGGAGAAAGCGAGAGCGCGCGAATGCACTCAAGCAAACACAAACAGCACAGCACGATGCGTATTTTTTTTAAATTGACAAAATAAATAAAAAATAAATCAAAAATAAAAATAAGTGGAAAAGGCGAGAGTGCGCGAGCACACAGGAGCAAAGACAAGCAGCGCAGCTTGATGCGTAGTAAAAAAAATAATAAATAGACAACTGGTCGACCTCATTAGAAATAAAAACCCAAAAGATTAGATAGACAAACAAACAAACATAAATGTGGAGAGAAGGGCAGTGCGCGCAGGAGCAAAGGTAAACAGCAGACAGACGTGAATCCTTATCTTTACAAGGTCGACCTCAGAACTTTGTTCAGTTTGTCTCGGTGACGGATAATGGAAGGAAGGGCAGGCAACTGGTCGACTTCATTTAAATAAACAAATAAAAAATAAGATAAACTCTCAGGAATAGATAAATAATAACAAAAAAATTGTAAAGTGGAGAAAGCGAGAGCGCGCGAATGCACTCAAGCAAACACAAACAGCACAGCACGATGCGTATTTTTTTTTAAATTGACAAAATAAATCAAAAATAAATCAAAAATAAAAATAAGTGGAAAAGGCGAGAGTGCGCGAGCACACAGGAGCAAAGACAAGCAGCGCAGCTTGATGCGTAGTAAAAAAAATAATAAATAGACAACTGGTCGACCTCATTAGAAATAAAAACCCAAAAGATTAGATAGACAAACAAACAATCACATAAATGTGGAGAGAAGGGCAGTGCGCGCAGGAGCAAAGGTAAACAGCAGACAGACGTGAATCCTTATCTTTACAAGGTCGACCTCAAAACTTTGTTCAGTTTGTCTCGGTGATGGATAATGGAAGGAAGGGCAGGCAACTGGTCGACTTCATTTAAATAAACAAATAAAAAATAAGATAAACTCTCAGGAATAGATAAATAATAACAAAATTTGTAAAGTGGAGAAAGCGAGAGCGTCCGAATGCACTCAAGCAAACACAAAGAGCACAGCACGATGCGTATTTTTTTTTAAAATTGACAAAATAAATAAAAAATAAATCAAAAATAAAAATAAGTGGAAAAGGCGAGAGTGCGCGAGCACACAGGAGCAAAGACAAGCAGCGCAGCTTGATGCGTAGTAAAAAAAATAATAAATAGACAACTGGTCGACCTCATTAGAAATAAAAACCCAAAATATTAGATATACAAACAAACAAACACATAAATGTGGAGAGAAGGGCAGTGCGTGCAGGAGCAAAGGTAAACAGCAGACAGACCTGAATCCTTATCTTTACAAGGTCGACCTCAGAACTTTGTTCAGTTTGTCTCGGTGACGGATAATGGAAGGAAGGGCAGGCAACTGGTCGACTTCATTTAAATAAACAAATAAAAAATAAGATAAACTCTCAGGAATAGATAAATAATAACAAAAAAATTGTAAAGTGGAGAAAGCGAGAGCGCGCGAATGCACTCAAGCAAACACAAACAGCACAGCACGATGCGTATTTTTTTAAATTGACAAAATAAATCAAAAATAAATCAAAAATAAAAATAAGTGGAAAAGGCGAGAGTGCGCGAGCACACAGGAGCAAAGACAAGCAGCGCAGCTTGATGCGTAGTAAAAAAAATAATAAATAGACAACTGGTCGACCTCATTAGAAATAAAAACCCAAAAGATTAGATAGACAAACAAACAATCACATAAATGTGGAGAGAAGGGCAGTGCGCGCAGGAGCAAAGGTAAACAGCAGACAGACGTGAATCCTTATCTTTACAAGGTCGACCTCAAAACTTTGTTCAGTTTGTCTCGGTGATGGATAATGGAAGGAAGGGCAGGCAACTGGTCGACTTCATTTAAATAAACAAATCAAAAATAAGATAAACTCTCAGGAATAGATAAATAATAACAAAATTTGTAAAGTGGAGAAAGCGAGAGCGCCCGAATGCACTCAAGCAAACACAAAGAGCACAGCACGATGCGTATTTTTTTTTAAAATTGACAAAATAAATAAAAAATAAATCAAAAATAAAAATAAGTGGAAAAGGCGAGAGTGCGCGAGCACACAGGAGCAAAGACAAGCAGCGCAGCTTGATGCGTAGTAAAAAAAATAATAAATAGACAACTGGTCGACCTCATTAGAAATAAAAACCCAAAAGATTAGATAGACAAACAAACAAACACATAAATGTGGAGAGAAGGGCAGTGTGCGCAGGAGCAAAGGTAAACAGCAGACAGACCTGAATCCTTATCTTTACAAGGTCGACCTCAGAACTTTGTTCAGTTTGTCTCGGTGACGGATAATGGAAGGAAGGGCAGGTAACTGGTCGACTTCATTTAAATAAACAAATAAAAAATAAGATAAACTCTCAGGAATAGATAAATAATAACATAATTTGTAAAGTGGAGAAAGCGAGAGCGCCCGAATGCACTCAAGCAAACACAAAGAGCACAGCACGATGCGTATTTTTTTTAAATTGACAAAATAAATAAAAAATAAATCAAAAATAAAAATAAGTGGAAAAGGCGAGAGTGCGCGAGCACACAGGAGCAAAGACAAGCAGCGCAGCTTGATGCGTAGTAAAAAAAATAATAAATAGACAACTGGTCGACCTCATTAGAAATAAAAACCCAAAAGATTAGATAGACAAACAAACAAACATAAATGTGGAGAGAAGGGCAGTGCGCGCAGGAGCAAAGGTAAACAGCAGACAGACCTGAATCCTTATCTTTACAAGGTCGACCTCAGAACTTTGTTCAGTTTGTCTCGGTGACGGATAATGGAAGGAAGGGCAGGCAACTGGTCGACTTCATTTAAATAAACAAATAAAAAATAAGATAAACTCTCAGGAATAGATAAATAATAACAAAATTTGTAAAGTGGAGAAAGCGAGAGCGCGCGAATGCACTCAAGCAAACACAAAGAGCACAGCACGATGCGTATTTTTTTTTAAAATTGACAAAATAAATAAAAAATAAATCAAAAATAAAAATAAGTGGAAAAGGCGAGAGTGCGCGAGCACACAGGAGCAAAGACAAGCAGCGCAGCTTGATGCGTAGTAAAAAAAATAATAAATAGACAACTGGTCGACCTCATTAGAAATAAAAACCCAAAAGATTAGATAGACAAACAAACAAACACATAAATGTGGAGAGAAGGGCAGTGCGCGCAGGAGCAAAGGTAAACAGCAGACAGACCTGAATCCTTATCTTTACAAGGTCGACCTCAGAACTTTGTTCAGTTTGTCTCGGTGACGGATAATGGAAGGAAGGGCAGGCAACTGGTCGACTTCATTTAAATAAACAAATAAAAAATAAGATAAACTCTCAGGAATAGATAAATAATAACAAAATTTGTAAAGTGGAGAAAGCGAGAGCGCCCGAATGCACTCAAGCAAACACAAAGAGCACAGCACGATGCGTGTTTTTTTTTAAAATTGACAAAATAAATAAAAAATAAATCAAAAATAAAAATAAGTGGAAAAGGCGAGAGTGCGCGAGCACACAGGAGCAAAGACAAGCAGCGCAGCTTGATGCGTAGTAAAAAAAATAATAGACAACTGGTCGACCTCATTAGAAATAAAAACCCATAAGATTAGATAGACAAACAAACAAACACATAAATGTGGAGAGAAGGGCAGTGCGCGCAGGAGCAAAGGTAAACAGCAGACAGACCTGAATCCTTATCTTTACAAGGTCGACCTCAGAACTTTGTTCAGTTTGTCTCGGTGACGGATAATGGAAGGAAGGGCAGGCAACTGGTCGACTTCATTTAAATAAACAAATAAAAAATAAGATAAACTCTCAGGAATAGATAAATAATAACAAAAAAATTGTAAAGTGGAGAAAGCGAGAGCGCGCGAATGCACTCAAGCAAACACAAACAGCACAGCACGATGCGTATTTTTTTTTAAATTGACAAAATAAATCAAAAATAAATCAAAAATAAAAATAAGTGGAAAAGGCGAGAGTGCGCGAGCACACAGGAGCAAAGACAAGCAGCGCAGCTTGATGCGTAGTAAAAAAAATAATAAATAGACAACTGGTCGACCTCATTAGAAATAAAAACCCAAAAGATTAGATAGACAAACAAACAAACATAAATGTGGAGAGAAGGGCAGTGCGCGCAGGAGCAAAGGTAAACAGCAGACAGACCTGAATCCTTATCTTTACAAGGTCGACCTCAGAACTTTGTTCAGTTTGTCTCGGTGACGGATAATGGAAGGAAGGGCAGGCAACTGGTCGACTTCATTTAAATAAACAAATAAAAAATAAGATAAACTCTCAGGAATAGATAAATAATAACAAAATATTGTAAAGTGGAGAAAGCGAGAGCGCGCGAATGCACTCAAGCAAACACAAACAGAACAGCACGATGCGTATTTTTTTTAAAATTGACAAAATAAATCAAAAATAAATCAAAAATAAAAATAAGTGGAAAAGGCGAGAGTGCGCGAGCACACAGGAGCAAAGACAAGCAGCGCAGCTTGATGCGTAGTAAAAAAAATAATAAATAGACAACTGGTCGACCTCATTAGAAATAAAAACCCAAAAGATTAGATAGACAACAAACAAACACATAAATGTGGAGAGAAGGGCAGTGCGCGCAGGAGCAAAGGTAAACAGCAGACAGACCTGAATCCTTATCTTTACAAGGTCGACCTCAGAACTTTGTTCAGTTTGTCTCGGTGACGGATAATGGAAGGAAGGGCAGGCAACTGGTCGACTTCATTTAAATAAACAAATAAAAAATAAGATAAACTCTCAGGAATAGATAAATAATAACAAAATTTGTAAAGTGGAGAAAGCGAGAGCGCGCGAATGCACTCAAGCAAACACAAAGAGCACAGCACGATGCGTATTTTTTTTTAAATTGACAAAATAAATAAAAAATAAATCAAAAATAAAAATAAGTGGAAAAGGCGAGAGTGCGCGAGCACACAGGAGCAAAGACAAGCAGCGCAGCTTGATGCGTAGTAAAAAAAATTATAGACAACTGGTCGACCTCATTAGAAATAAAAACCCATAAGATTAGATAGACAAACAAACAAACACATAAATGTGGAGAGAAGGGCAGTGCGCGCAGGAGCAAAGGTAAACAGCAGAAAGACCTGAATCCTTACCTTTACAAGGTCGACCTCAGAACTTTGTTCAGTTTGTCTCGGTGACGGATAATGGAAGGAAGGGCAGGCAACTGGTCGACTTCATTTAAATAAACAAATAAAAAATAAGATAAACTCTCAGGAATAGATAAATAATAACAAAAAAATTGTAAAGTGGAGAAAGCGAGAGCGCGCGAATGCACTCAAGCAAACACAAACAGCACAGCACGATGCGTATTTTTTTTAAATTAACAAAATAAATCAAAAATAAATCAAAAATAAAAATAAGTGGAAAAGGCGAGAGTGCGCGAGCACAAGAAGCAAAGACAAGCAGCGCAGCTTGATGCGTAGTAAAAAAAATAATAAATAGACAACTGGTCGACCTCATTAGAAATAAAAACCCAAAAGATTAGATAGACAAACAAACAAACATAAATGTGGAGAGAAGGGCAGTGCGCGCAGGAGCAAAGGTAAACAGCAGACAGACCTGAATCCTTATCTTTACAAGGTCGACCTCAGAACTTTGTTCAGTTTGTCTCGGTGACGGATAATGGAAGGAAGGGCAGGCAACTGGTCGACTTCATTTAAATAAACAAATAAAAAATAAGATAAACTCTCAGGAATAGATAAATAATAACAAAATTTGTAAAGTGGAGAAAGCGAGAGCGCGCGAATGCACTGAAGCAAACACAAAGAGCACAGCACGATGCGTATTTTTTTTTAAAATTGACAAAATAAATAAAAAATAAATCAAAAATAAAAATAAGTGGAAAAGGCGAGAGTGCGCGAGCACACAGGAGCAAAGACAAGCAGCGCAGCTTGATGCGTAGTAAAAAAAATTATAGACAACTGGTCGACCTCATTAGAAATAAAAACCCATAAGATTAGATAGACAAACAAACAAACACATAAATGTGGAGAGAAGGGCAGTGCGCGCAGGAGCAAAGGTAAACAGCAGACAGACCTGAATCCTTATCTTTACAAGGTCGACCTCAGAACTTTGTTCAGTTTGTCTCGGTGACGGATAATGGAAGGAAGGGCAGGCAACTGGTCGACTTCATTTAAATAAACAAATAAAAAATAAGATAAACTCTCAGGAATAGATAAATAATAACAAAAAAATTGTAAAGTGGAGAAAGCGAGAGCGCGCGAATGCACTCAAGCAAACACAAACAGAACAGCACGATGCGTATTTTTTTTTAAAAATTGACAAAATAAATCAAAAATAAATCAAAAATAAAAATAAGTGGAAAAGGCGAGAGTGCGCGAGCACACAGGAGCAAAGACAAGCAGCGCAGCTTGATGCGTAGTAAAAAAAATAATAAATAGACAACTGGTCGACCTCATTAGAAATAAAAACCCAAAAGATTAGATAGACAAACAAACAAACATAAATGTGGAGAGAAGGGCAGTGCGCGCAGGAGCAAAGGTAAACAGCAGACAGACCTGAATCCTTATCTTTACAAGGTCGACCTCAGAACTTTGTTCAGTTTGTCACGGTGACGGATAATGGAAGGAAGGGCAGGCAACTGGTCGACTTCATTTAAATAAACAAATAAAAAATAAGATAAACTCTCAGGAATAGATAAATAATAACAAAATTTGTAAAGTGGAGAAAGCGAGAGCGCCCGAATGCACTCAAGCAAACACAAAGAGCACAGCACGATGCGTATTTTTTTTTAAAATTGACAAAATAAATAAAAAATAAATCAAAAATAAAAATAAGTGGAAAAGGCGAGAGTGCGCGAGCACACAGGAGCAAAGACAAGCAGCGCAGCTTGATGCGTAGTAAAAAAAATAATAAATAGACAACTGGTCGACCTCATTAGAAATAAAAACCCAAAAGATTAGATAGACAAACAAACAAACACATAAATGTGGAGAGAAGGGCAGTGCGCGCAGGAGCAAAGGTAAACAGCAGACAGACCTGAATCCTTATCTTTACAAGGTCGACCTCAGAACTTTGTTCAGTTTGTCTCGGTGAGGGATAATGGAAGGAAGGGCAGGCAACTGGTCGACTTCATTTAAATAAACAAATAAAAAATAAGATAAACTCTCAGGAATAGATAAATAATAACAAAAAAATTGTAAAGTGGAGAAAGCGAGAGCGCGCGAATGCACTCAAGCAAACACAAACAGCACAGCACGATGCGTATTTTTTTTTAAATTGACAAAATAAATAAAAAATAAATCAAAAATAAAAATAAGTGGAAAAGGCGAGAGTGCGCGAGCACACAGGAGCAAAGACAAGCAGCGCAGCTTGATGCGTAGTAAAAAAAATAATAAATAGACAACTGGTCTACCTCATTAGAAATAAAAACCCAAAAGATTAGATAGACAAACAAACAAACATAAATGTGGAGAGAAGGGCAGTGCGCGCAGGAGCAAAGGTAAACAGCAGACAGACCTGAATCCTTATCTTTACAAGGTCGACCTCAGAACTTTGTTCAGTTTGTCTCGGTGACGGATAATGGAAGGAAGGGCAGGCAACTGGTCGACTTCATTTAAATAAACAAATAAAAAATAAGATAAACTCTCAGGAATAGATAAATAATAACAAAAAAATTGTAAAGTGGAGAAAGCGAGAGCGCGCGAATGCACTCAAGCAAACACAAAGAGCACAGCACGATGCGTATTTTTTTTTAAATTGACAAAATAAATAAAAAATAAATCAAAAATAAAAATAAGTGGAAAAGGCGAGAGTGCGCGAGCACACAGGAGCAAAGACAAGCAGCGCAGCTTGATGCGTAGTAAAAAAAATAATAAATAGACAACTGGTCGACCTCATTAGAAATAAAAACCCAAAAGATTAGATAGACAAACAAACAAACATAAATGTGGAGAGAAGGGCAGTGCGCGCAGGAACAAAGGTAAACAGCAGACAGACCTGAATCCTTATCTTTACAAGGTCGACCTCAGAACTTTGTTCAGTTTGTCTCGGTGACGGATAATGGAAGGAAGGGCAGGCAAGTGGTCTACTTCATTTAAATAAACAAATAAAAAATAAGATAAACTCTCAGGAATAGATAAATAATAACAAAATATTGTAAAGTGGAGAAAGCGAGACCGCGCGAATGCACTCAAGCAAACACAAACAGAACAGCACGATGCGTATTTTTTTTTAAAAATTGACATAATAAATCAAAAATAAATCAAAAATAAAAATAAGTGGAAAAGGCGAGAGTGCGCGAGCACACAGGAGCAAAGACAAGCAGCGCAGCTTGATGCGTAGTAAAAAAAATAATAAATAGACAACTGGTCGACATCATTAGAAATAAAAACCCAAAAGATTAGATAGACAAACAAACAAACACATAAATGTGGAGAGAAGGGCAGTGCGCGCAGGAGCAATGGTAAACAGCAGACAGACCTGAATCCTTATCTTTACAAGGGCGACCTCAGAACTTTGTTCAGTTTGTCTCGGTGACGGATAATGGAAGGAAGGGCAGGCAACTGGTCGACTTCATTTAAATAAACAAATAAAAAATAAGATAAACTCTCAGGAATAGATAAATAATAACAAAAAAATTGTAAAGTGGAGAAAGCGAGAGCGCGCGAATGCACTCAAGCAAACACAAACAGCACAGCACGATGTGTATTTTTTTTAAATTGACAAAATAAATCAAAAATAAATCAAAAATAAAAATAAGTGGAAAAGGCGAGAGTGCGCGAGCACACAGGAGCAAAGACAAGCAGCGCAGCTTGATGCGTAGTAAAAAAATATTAAATAGACAACTGGTCGACCTCATTAGAAATAAAAACCCAAAAGATTAGATAGACAAACAAACAAACACATAAATGTGGAGAGAAGGGCAGTGCGCGCAGGAGCAAAGGTAAACAGCAGACAGACGTGAATCCTTATCTTTACAAGGTCGACCTCAGAACTTTGTTCAGTTTGTCTCGGTGACGGATAATGGAAGGAAGGGCAGGCAACTGGTCGACTTCATTTAAATAAACAAATAAAAAATAAGATAAACTCTCAGGAATAGATAAATAATAACAAAAAAATTGTAAAGTGGAGAAAGCGAGAGCGCGCGAATGCACTCAAGCAAACACAAACAGCACAGCACGATGCGTATTTTTTTTTAAATTGACAAAATAAATCAAAAATAAATCAAAAATAAAAATAAGTGGAAAAGGCGAGAGTGCGCGAGCACACAGGAGCAAAGACAAGCAGCGCAGCTTGATGCGTAGTAAAAAAAATAATAAATAGACAACTGGTCGACCTCATTAGAAATAAAAACCCAAAAGATTAGATAGACAAACAAACAATCACATAAATGTGGAGAGAAGGGCAGTGCGCGCAGGAGCAAAGGTAAACAGCAGACAGACGTGAATCCTTATCTTTACAAGGTCGACCTCAAAACTTTGTTCAGTTTGTCTCGGTGATGGATAATGGAAGGAAGGGCAGGCAACTGGTCGACTTCATTTAAATAAACAAATAAAAAATAAGATAAACTCTCAGGAATAGATAAATAATAACAAAATTTGTAAAGTGGAGAAAGCGAGAGCGTCCGAATGCACTCAAGCAAACACAAAGAGCACAGCACGATGCGTATTTTTTTTTAAAATTGACAAAATAAATAAAAAATAAATCAAAAATAAAAATAAGTGGAAAAGGCGAGAGTGCGCGAGCACACAGGAGCAAAGACAAGCAGCGCAGCTTGATGCGTAGTAAAAAAAATAATAAATAGACAACTGGTCGACCTCATTAGAAATAAAAACCCAAAATATTAGATATACAAACAAACAAACACATAAATGTGGAGAGAAGGGCAGTGTGCGCAGGAGCAAAGGTAAACAGCAGACAGACCTGAATCCTTATCTTTACAAGGTCGACCTCAGAACTTTGTTCAGTTTGTCTCGGTGACGGATAATGGAAGGAAGGGCAGGTAACTGGTCGACTTCATTTAAATAAACAAATAAAAAATAAGATAAACTCTCAGGAATAGATAAATAATAACATAATTTGTAAAGTGGAGAAAGCGAGAGCGCCCGAATGCACTCAAGCAAACACAAAGAGCACAGCACGATGCGTATTTTTTTTTTAAATTGACAAAATAAATAAAAAATAAATCAAAAATAAAAATAAGTGGAAAAGGCGAGAGTGCGCGAGCACACAGGAGCAAAGACAAGCAGCGCAGCTTGATGCGTAGTAAAAAAAATAATAAATAGACAACTGGTCGACCTCATTAGAAATAAAAACCCAAAAGATTAGATAGACAAACAAACAAACACATAAATGTGGAGAGAAGGGCAGTGCGCGCAGGAGCAAAGGTAAACAGCAGACAGACCTGAATCCTTATCTTTACAAGGTCGACCTCAGAACTTTGTTCAGTTTGTCTCGGTGACGGATAATGGAAGGAAGGGCAGGCAACTGGTCGACTTCATTTAAAAAAACAAATAAAAAATAAGATAAACTCTCAGGAATAGATAAATAATAACAAAAAAATTGTAAAGTGGAGAAAGCGAGAGCGCGCGAATGCACTCAAGCAAACACAAACAGCACAGCACGATGCGTATTTTTTTTTAAATTGACAAAATAAATCAAAAATAAATCAAAAATAAAAATAAGTGGAAAAGGCGAGAGTGCGCGAGCACACAGGAGCAAAGAGAAGCAGCGCAGCTTGATGCGTAGTAAAAAAAATAATAAATAGACAACTGGTCGACCTCATTAGAAATAAAAACCCAAAAGATTAGATAGACAAACAAACAAACATAAATGTGGAGAGAAGGGCAGTGCGCGCAGGAGCAAAGGTAAACAGCAGACAGACCTGAATCCTTATCTTTACAAGGTCGACCTCAGAACTTTGTTCAGTTTGTCTCGGTGACGGATAATGGAAGGAAGGGCAGGCAACTGGTCGACTTCATTTAAATAAACAAATAAAAAATAAGATAAACTCTCAGGAATAGATAAATAATAACAAAATTTGTAAAGTGGAGAAAGCGAGAGCGCCCGAATGCACTCAAGCAAACACAAAGAGCACAGCACGATGCGTATTTTTTTTTAAAATTGACAAAATAAATAAAAAATAAATCAAAAATAAAAATAAGTGGAAAAGGCGAGAGTGCGCGAGCACACAGGAGCAAAGACAAGCAGCGCAGCTTGATGCGTAGTAAAAAAAATAATAGACAACTGGTCGACCTCATTAGAAATAAAAACCCATAAGATTAGATAGACAAACAAACAAATAAATGTGGAGAGAAGGGCAGTGCGTGCAGGAGCAAAGGTAAACAGCAGACAGACCTGAATCCTTATCTTTACAAGGTCGACCTCAGAACTTTGTTCAGTTTGTCTCGGTGACGGATAATGGAAGGAAGGGCAGGCAACTGGTCGACTTCATTTAAATAAACAAATAAAAAATAAGATAAACTCTCAGGAATAGATAAATAATAACAAAAAAATTGTAAAGTGGAGAAAGCGAGAGCGCGCGAATGCACTCAAGCAAACACAAACAGCACAGCACGATGCGTATTTTTTTAAATTGACAAAATAAATCAAAAATAAATCAAAAATAAAAATAAGTGGAAAAGGCGAGAGTGCGCGAGCACACAGGAGCAAAGACAAGCAGCGCAGCTTGATGCGTAGTAAAAAAAATAATAAATAGACAACTGGTCGACCTCATTAGAAATAAAAACCCAAAAGATTAGATAGACAAACAAACAATCACATAAATGTGGAGAGAAGGGCAGTGCGCGCAGGAGCAAAGGTAAACAGCAGACAGACGTGAATCCTTATCTTTACAAGGTCGACCTCAAAACTTTGTTCAGTTTGTCTCGGTGATGGATAATGGAAGGAAGGGCAGGCAACTGGTCGACTTCATTTAAATAAACAAATCAAAAATAAGATAAACTCTCAGGAATAGATAAATAATAACAAAATTTGTAAAGTGGAGAAAGCGAGAGCGCCCGAATGCACTCAAGCAAACACAAAGAGCACAGCACGATGCGTATTTTTTTTAAAATTGACAAAATAAATAAAAAATAAATCAAAAATAAAAATAAGTGGAAAAGGCGAGAGTGCGCGAGCACACAGGAGCAAAGACAAGCAGCGCAGCTTGATGCGTAGTAAAAAAAATAATAAATAGACAACTGGTCGACCTCATTAGAAATAAAAACCCAAAAGATTAGATAGACAAACAAACAAACACATAAATGTGGAGAGAAGGGCAGTGTGCGCAGGAGCAAAGGTAAACAGCAGACAGACCTGAATCCTTATCTTTACAAGGTCGACCTCAGAACTTTGTTCAGTTTGTCTCGGTGACGGATAATGGAAGGAAGGGCAGGTAACTGGTCGACTTCATTTAAATAAACAAATAAAAAATAAGATAAACTCTCAGGAATAGATAAATAATAACATAATTTGTAAAGTGGAGAAAGCGAGAGCGCCCGAATGCACTCAAGCAAACACAAAGAGCACAGCACGATGCGTATTTTTTTTAAATTGACAAAATAAATAAAAAATAAATCAAAAATAAAAATAAGTGGAAAAGGCGAGAGTGCGCGAGCACACAGGAGCAAAGACAAGCAGCGCAGCTTGATGCGTAGTAAAAAAAATAATAAATAGACAACTGGTCGACCTCATTAGAAATAAAAACCCAAAAGATTAGATAGACAAACAAACAAACACATAAATGTGGAGAGAAGGGCAGTGCGCGCAGGAGCAAAGGTAAACAGCAGACAGACCTGAATCCTTATCTTTACAAGGTCGACCTCAGAACTTTGTTCAGTTTGTCTCGGTGACGGATAATGGAAGGAAGGGCAGGCAACTGGTCGACTTCATTTAAAAAAACAAATAAAAAATAAGATAAACTCTCAGGAATAGATAAATAATAACAAAAAAATTGTAAAGTGGAGAAAGGGAGAGCGCGCGAATGCACTCAAGCAAACACAAACAGCACAGCACGATGCGTATTTTTTTTTAAATTGACAAAATAAATCAAAAATAAATCAAAAATAAAAATAAGTGGAAAAGGCGAGAGTGCGCGAGCACACAGGATCAAAGAGAAGCAGCGCAGCTTGATGCGTAGTAAAAAAAATAATAAATAGACAACTGGTCGACCTCATTAGAAATAAAAACCCAAAAGGTTAGATAGACAAACAAACAAACATAAATGTGGAGAGAAGGGCAGTGCGCGCAGGAGCAAAGGTAAACAGCAGACAGACCTGAATCCTTATCTTTACAAGGTCGACCTCAGAACTTTGTTCAGTTTGTCTCGGTGACGAATAATGGAAGGAAGGGCAGGCAACTGGTCGACTTCATTTAAATAAACAAATAAAAAATAAGATAAACTCTCAGGAATAGATAAATAATAACAAAATTTGTAAAGTGGAGAAAGCGAGAGCGCCCGAATGCACTCAAGCAAACACAAAGAGCACAGCACGATGCGTATTTTTTTTTAAATTGACAAAATAAATAAAAAATAAATCAAAAATAAAAATAAGTGGAAAAGGCGAGAGTGCGCGAGCACACAGGAGCAAAGACAAGCAGCGCAGCTTGATGCGTAGTAAAAAAAATAATAGACAACTGGTCGACCTCATTAGAAATAAAAACCCATAAGATTAGATAGACAAACAAACAAATAAATGTGGAGAGAAGGGCAGTGCGTGCAGGAGCAAAGGTAAACAGCAGACAGACCTGAATCCTTATCTTTTACTAGGTCGACCTCAGAACTTTGTTCAGTTTGTCTCGGTGACGGATAATGGAAGGAAGGGCAGGCAACTGGTCGACTTCATTTAAATAAACAAATAAAAAATAAGATAAACTCTCAGGAATAGATAAATAATAACAAAAAAATTGTAAAGTGGAGAAAGCGAGAGCGCGCGAATGCACTCAAGCAAACACAAACAGCACAGCACGATGCGTATTTTTTTTAAATTGACAAAATAAATAAAAAATAAATCAAAAATAAAAATAAGTGGAAAAGGCGAGAGTGCGCGAGCACACAGGAGCAAAGACAAGCAGCGCAGCTTGATGCGTAGTAAAAAAAATAATAAATAGACAACTGGTCGACCTCATTAGAAATAAAAACCCAAAAGATTAGATAGACAAACAAACAAACATAAATGTGGAGAGAAGGGCAGTGCGCGCAGGAGCAAAGGTAAACAGCAGACAGACCTGAATCCTTATCTTTACAAGGTCGACCTCAGAACTTTGTTCAGTTTGTCTCGGTGACGGATAATGGAAGGAAGGGCAGGCAACTGGTCGACTTCATTTAAATAAACAGATAGAAAAATAAGATAAACTCTCAGGAATAGATAAATAATAACAAAATTTGTAAAGTGGAGAAAGCGAGAGCGCCCGAATGCACTCAAGCAAACACAAAGAGCACAGCACGATGCGTGTTTTTTTTTAAAATTGACAAAATAAATAAAAAATAAATCAAAAATAAAAATAAGTGGAAAAGGCAAGAGTGCGCGAGCACACAGGAGCAAAGACAAGCAGCGCAGCTTGATGCGTAGTAAAAAAAATAATAATAGACAACTGGTCGACCTCATTAGAAATAAAAACCCAAAAGATTAGATAGACAAACAAACAAACAAATGTGGAGAGAAGGGCAGTGCGCGCAGGAGCAAAGGTAAACAGCAGACAGACCTGAATCCTTATCTTTACAAGGTCGACCTCAGAACTTTTTTCA
>NW_025957511.1:0-35023 GCF_023159225.1 Perognathus longimembris pacificus
GAACACTTGCCTCTCCTACTTACAAGTCATTTCCTGTGAGACAGGGGTCACAGGTCACCTATGGACCCTCCTGTGAGGTGAGGGTCAGGGGTCACCTATGGACCCTCCCCTCTGCAGGATGGACACTACCATGTCCATCCAGGTCTTGCCTGTGGTAGGAGTGGTGGAATGGTGAGCAGGGAAGCCTTTCACTTGCCTCACACCCTGCCTGGATCCTGTAGACTCCTCCTGGTCACCTGCCTGGCTGTGCTGCTGTGGGAAGCCAGTGCCATTCCAACACCCCAGATACCTGCTGTGACCTTCCATCCCAACCAGCAGGGTTTATGGGGAAAGGTTGCTCCACCCCTGTCTGCCTGGTGAGGCAGTGGTGTAGGTGAGACTGCAGGATAAGGAGAAGCAGATGCCCTTCCACTGGGGTCTGGCAGGCAAGTCTTTGTGACGGCCACATGGGCCCTGGGGAGGGGACACAGGCCTCCGGGGCACTGAGCAAGGCCCTATGTGCAGGAGACCGCTCCATAGTCAGGAGGCAGGTGTCTCAGCTGCACTGTGCTGACAACAGCGGCCAGTGCTGGGCTGTGGAAGGGGCCTGCCATAGTCACCTCCATCAGCTTATACCTGAGAGCAGCAAGGAGGAAGAGGTGGAGCCTGTCACAGCCCCTCCACAGCTGCCTGGAGCTGCCTTTCTCTAGAATTTGCTTTGCTTTCATCCTGTCTTTCTACTTGGTTCCACAGGGTTCTGGGCTCAAGGCTACCCTCCCCGAGCCACCAATCAGGAGAGGAGCAAGTGCAGCCTAGATTAGTGCTGAGGGCTAAATTAGGGGTGCAGAGCCCAGGACTGTGCTGGAGAGCTCAGCCTGGGGCCCTGCTCAGCTGGGGCCAGGCTATGGGCTTCACTCCCGTACATCATGCTGTTCAAGGTGCTCCTTACCTTCTTAGATGAGCATAGGGGACCCACAGCCCTGCCTGTAGCCCCAGGGTGACCTCTAACCTGTGCTTAGGATGGTGGAGCCCACACCTGTGACTCTTCATCCAGGTCTCCATCAAGACCAAAGGTAAACACAGGGCAGCTGAGCAGGACACAGAAAAGTAAGTGCCTCAGAGGACTCTTCATGCTCTCCCTCCAAGGCTTCAGGCCACTCTTTGTTGGCCCATCTTGGACCTGGGGCACATTGGGTATGTGGAGAGCAGCCCTGTCCAGGAGCTTTCAGGAGCTGATGCTTGGGACTCCAGAATGCTCAGAAACAAGTTCCAGGCCAGGAGCAGAATCACCTGGGTTTCCGGCTCCTCCCTCCACCCGCCTCTCAGGCAGCATCTGGGTGGACCATTTGGGCACAACATGGTTTCTTGCCTTTAAGAATCTGCTGTGACATTCCCAGACCCCACTCCTGCCTCCAGAGGCTCAGAGATTTGGAGAAGGCCTGTCTGGGTGCTTGTCTGGGCTAGTAGGACATTTGGCGGTTGTCAGGCTGGAGTGACTGCCTAGGATGGTGAGCGCTCACCCTGGTGGGGCTGCTGATGTCCACCTCCCCCTGCCTGCACATGGCCCTGGCCAGCTGTGTTGGCAGGGCCTGGGGCACCCATGCCATGGAGCCTCTGGAGAAGGATGACCGGCTGGAGGCACTGCACCCTGGGCCTATCAGGAAGCTCAAGGTGGAACAGCTACCAGGTCAGGGTGGGATGAGATGACAGCAGGCGAGTCTGCCCCTGAGGTCCCCAGATGGACTAGTGAGAAGGGGTGGAGGGTAGGGGGCTGGGAGGAAACTGAGGCTATACCTCCACTTACCTGTCCACAGATGCTAAGGCCTGGGTGGAGATCAAGGATATCTTGGGCCATTTTTGAAGCCCCCAGCGAGGTCCTGAGCCTGATCTTGACAGCCTGTACAACCCCCTATCCAAGGAGGTCTAGGGAGGGGACAATGCTGCCTTGCCTGAAGCTCCAGGGGCCAGAGGAGGGCCTAAGCCAGATCTACCACCCCAGGGTGTGTGTGTGGGGGGTGGCTCCAAAGGGTACTGACCACCTTCCTGTCCCTGCCCCATGGCCCAGGCCATGGAGTTGATTGATGATCTTTCCCAGCCAGAAAAATAAACATCTGCAAACACAAGCAGAGCCCATGACCATCCATAAGACCAGTGGCTCAGGCCCAGCCTGCTCTGCTGGAAGCAGGGGCTGCTTCTGCCACGTCGGGCAGAAGAGCCTCCGAAGGGCACACCGGCCCTGCTGACCCTCCAAACAACCCCCCAGGCTTGTGAGTGCCTGTGGGGGGTGGGATCAACAGTCAGAGCAGGGCCAGCCTCAGCAAAAAGTGGCAATTACCCGTGCTCTCAACTGAAGGGGCTTGGGAAAGGAGAGGACTGGGGAGGGGGTGGGACTGAAACAGTGGGGATTCAAGTGAACAGGCACAGGCATACACACATCCAGCACAGACTTTCTGGCCTAGTGTTCAGGGTAGTGCCTGGCTCTGTCTGTATGCAAGGCCTCCTATGTGGCCTTGCTCATGGTGCCCAAGGCTTCAGCACAAGTCAGGCCACTGGAGCTGTCTCAATGTGGTGTACAGCACTAGGGTGCTTGGTGACTGTGCCCTAACTGTGAGAGAGAGGCACTTGTGGCCAAGCCTTCTGGACAGACCCGTGTTGCCAGCTCCAGTGTGAAGGCAGAATGGAGCACTCAAGAGAGGCTATCAGCTCTCTATTCTGATGTACCCAGCCTGTATGCAGCTGCCATAGGTTTGTCCAGGTGACAAAACATGCCCTAGGGAGACTTGTATTCTCTAGCACACCTCTCTCCCCTAAGGACTCAAATGGCAGTTCTGAGGACTCATGTGCACCCGGGTTTCAAGCCCCATAAGCCAGGGGTCAGTGTTCCCATTAGGGATGAGTTCTGTACCTCCACATTATGGTCAAGCCCAGCATCTGCCATTACAGGTGAGCTGGCTGAAGCCCCCAGAGTCAACGGTAGAGTCAGGCGGTACAACACACCTGCCGTCCTGATAATGTGGGGTGGGGCAGTCTTGAGTCTATAAATCCCTGCCTCCAGCCTGGGTACACCATAGATATGAAACTTCCCAGGCCCCAGGCAGCCCTAATCCCTGGGGCACAATGGCTCAGTCTCCCAGAGTCAGACTTTGTTACTGTGACAAATTATCCAAAAGGAACAACTTGGCTCCTGGTTTCCAAGACTTTAGTCCATCGTGGCAGGGAGCCTGTGGTGACAGCTGGGAGGCAGAGAAAGAATGTCTGGGTTACAGGCTTTCTTCTTTTCTTCATTTCATTCCACCTGATCCCAGCTTATGGGGTAGTGCGGCTCATATATTCAGGGCAGGTTTTCTTTACTTAGTCCTCTCCAGAAACTCCCTTGCAAACACACCAGAGGTGTGATTTACTAATCTAGGCATTTCTCAATCCAAGTTGACCATCAAAGTTAACCTTCATCCTCCCTCCAAGTCACTCCCATACCAGGTTAGGAATGGCCAAGGAACACTACAGGAGTGATTCATGCAGAACTGCTCAGGAGCTACTAACGAGATCAGAGCCAGAGCCAGAGCATGGTCAGATAGGCTGGAATGGAGACTGGCTGTGCTGGTGTTTAGGGGAGCTGAGGGGCTAGCCTCCCTCTGCTGGTAGGAATATGTATTTGCAAAGCTTCTTTGAACAGTCTAAGGTCTTTTTTTTTTTTTTTTTTTGCCAGTCCTGGGCTTGAACTCAGAGCCTCTTCTTGAGCTTCTTTTGATCAAGGTTAGCACTCTACCACTGGAGCCACAGCGCTACTTGTGGCTTTTTCTCTTTATGTGGTACTGAGGAATTGAACCCAGGCTTCATGCATGCTAGGCAAGCACTCTACCACTAAGCCACATTCCTAGCCAGGTCTTTTTTCTTCTTTGCTTTTCCTTTCTTCTTTTGGCCTCCACTCTTTTTCCTTCCCTCTCCTTTCTCTTTCTTTTTCATTTAGAGTCAGGATCTTGCTATACAGCCTAGGCTAGTCTTTTTTTTTTTATTAATTGGACATAAATTTTTTTTACAAGGTGTTGTGCAAATAGGGTGCAGTTACATAGTAGGGCAGTGTGTACATTTCTTATGATATCTTACGACCTGTTTTTCTATCCCTTGTCTAGGTCAGGTTGACATATATGCAATATACAATATATCAAGAACATATACAGTATTCACAGACTTGGTCTCTACTGTCTCTCCGTCTCCCTTTGTTAACAGTCATATATCAGGGAGATCATGCCCCTTTGTTTTCTGTGTTCTAGGCTTGTCTCACTCAACATTATTTGTTCGAGTTCTGTCCATTTCCCTGCGAATAACAGTATTTCACCATTCCTAATCACTATGTAGTATTCCATTGTGTATAAGTACCATATTTTTTGGATCCATTCGTCTGTGGAGGGGCATCTGGGTTGTTTCCATATTTTAGCTATTGTGAATTGTGCTGCAATAAACATGGAAGTACAAATGCCTTTTTGATATCTTGGATTTTGCTGTTTAGGATAGATGCCTAGGAGTAGTATGGCTGGGTCATAGGGTAGGTCTATATTGAGCTTTTTGAGAAACCTCCATACTGTTCTCCAAAGTGGTTGTACTAATTTGCACTCCCACCAACAATGGAGAAGGGTTCCTCTTTCCCCACAGCCCCTCCAGCATTTGTTGTTTCCTGAGTTCAGAGTATAGGCCATTCTAACTGGGGTGAGGTGGTATCTCAGGGTTGTTTTTATTTGCATTTCCTTTACTTGCAGGGATGTTGAGCATTTCCTCATATGTTTCTTTGCCATTTTTATATCTTCTCTTGTGAAGTCTCTCTTTAGCTCTTTTGCCCATTTCCTAATAGGTTTATTGGGCTTGGAGGGGCTTAGTTTTTTGAGTTCTCTGTAGATGACCGATATCAGGCCTTTGTCTGTTACTGTGCTGGTAAATATCCTTTCCCATATCGTTGGCTGTCTTTCTATTTTGGTGGCTATGTCCTTAGCTGTGCAGAAACTTTTTAATTTGTAGTAGTCCCATTTGTCGAGTCTTTCCCCTATTTGTTGTGCCCCTGGGACTCTATTCAGGAAGTTCCTTCCTGTGCCTATAGGTTCTAGTGTCTTTCCTACTCTGTCCTTCAGTAGTTTCACGAATTCAGGTCTGATGTTGAGGTCCTTGATCCATTTTGAGTTGATCTTGGTGCATGGTGATAGGCTTGGGTCTACTTTGAGTTTTCTGCATATGGCTGCCCAGTTCTCCCAGCACCAGTAGTTGAAGAGCCTATGTTTATTCCATTGTATGTCTTTAGCTCCTTTGTCGAATATCAGTTGGCTGTGAGAGTGCGGTTTTATTTCTGGGTCTTCAATTCTAATCCATTGGTCTTCCGATCTGTTTTTATACCAATACCATGCTGTTTTTGTTATGATGGCCTTGTAGTAGAGCTTTAAGTCTGGTATTGTGATACCTCCTGCACTGCTTTTTTTTGCCTAGAATTGCTTTGGCTATTCTAGTTTTTTTGCTGTTCCATATGAATTTATGGATTGGTTTCTCTATTTCAGTGAAGAATGTGGCTGGGATTTTGATAGGTATTGCATTGAATTTGTATAACAATTTGGGCAATATGACCATTTTCACTATATTGATTCTGCCTACCCATGAGCATGGGAGGTCTTTCCATTTCCTTGTGTCTTCTTTGATTTCCCTTATTAGATTTTTGTAGTTTTCATTGAATAGGTCCATCACGTCCTTGGTTAAGTTGATCCCTAGGTACTTTATTCTTTTTTTGGCTACTGTAAATGGAATTGTTTCCATAATTTCCTTTTCTGTTTGTCTATTGCTGGTGTACAGAAAAGCTGCTGACTTTTGTGGGTTGATTTTGTATCCTGCTACTTTGCCAAATTGGTTTATTAGGTGTAGGAGTTTGGGTACTGAGTTTTTTGGGTCCATCAGATATAAGATCATGTCGTCTGAGAATAGGGATAACTTGATTTCTTCCTTGCCGATATGGATCCCTTTGATGTCCTCCTCTTGCCTTATTGCTATGGCTAGGGATTCCAGCACTATGTTGAACAGAAGTGGGGAGAGTGTGCATCCTTGTCTTGTTCCTGAGTTTAGGAGGAATGATTTAAGTTTCTCTCCATTTAATATGATATTAGCAGTTGGTCTGTTGTATATGGCTTTTATTGTTTTGAGGAATGTTCCATCTATTCCTGTTCTCTCCAAAGCTTTTAATAGGTATGGATGTTGTATTTTGTCAAAGGCTTTTTGGGCATCGACTGAGATAACAATGTGATTCTTGATTTTAGTTCTGTTTATGTGGTGAATTACGTTGATTGATTTACAGATGTTGAACCATCCTTGTGACTGAGGGATGAAGCCTATTGGTCATGATGTATGATATTCTTGATCAGTTTCTGGATCCTATTAGCTAATATTTTATTGAGGAGCTTTGCGTCTGTGTTCATCAGTGATATTGGTCTGTAGTTCTCTTTTTTTGTTGAATCTTTGCCTGGTTTGCGAATGAGTATGATATTAGCTTCATAGAATGAGTTTGGGATTTCTCCCTCTGTTTCTATTTCGCGGAAGAGTTTGAGGAGTATTGGAATTAGCCCCTCACTAAAGGTTTTGTAGAATTTGTTGGTGAATCCATCTGGGCCTGGGCTTTTCTTAGTAGGGAGATTCTTGATTACCTCCTGTATCTCACCGTAAGTTATTGGTTTATTTAGTTGATTTATTTCTTCTTGGTTCAGTTTGGGCAGTTTGTACTTCTCTAAGAATTGATCCATTTCTGTAAAATTATTGTTTTTGCTGAGTAGAGGTTTTGGAAATAGCTCCTTATGATTGTTTGAATATCGTGTGTACTTGTTATAATTTTTCCTGTGGAGTCCCTGATTTTGTGAATATGAGTCTCTTCTCTTCTTTTTTTTGTAAGTCTTGCAAGGGGTCTGTCAATTTTGTTTATTTTCTCAAAGAACCAGCTTTTAGTCTTATTTATTTGTTGAATGGTCTTTCTATTTTCAATCAGATTCATCTCTTCTTTAATCTTTGTGATCTCTCCCCTCCTAATCGTTTTAGATTCTGTCATTTCTTGTTTCTCCAGTTGTTTTAGTTTCATCGTGAGGGTATTCACCTGCTCTGCTTCCATTCTTTTAATGTGGGTGCTGAGTGCAATGATCTTGCCCCTCAGTACTGCCTTAGCTGTGTCCCATAGGTTTTTTGTGATGTGGTTTCTTTGTGATTGTGGCTTATGAATTCATTGATTTCATCTTTAATTTGATCTGTGGCCCAAGTGTTGGATAGCAGCGTGGGGTTTAGCCTCCAAGAGTGTGTATAGGCTCTGTGGTATCCTTTGTTGTTGAGGGTTACCTTTAATCCACTGTGATCAGATATAATACATGGGATGATGTCAATACGTTTGTATTTGCTGAGGTTCTTTGTGTGGGCTATGACTTGGTCTATTTTGGAATATGATCCATGGGCTGCTGAAAAGAAGGTGTATTGGGTCTCTGTAGGGTGAAAGGTTTTATATAGGTCTGATAGATCCATTTGGGAAATGGTGTTATTTAGGTCCTCAGCTCCCTTACTAATCCTCTGGGTGTTGGATCTGTCTCTTGGAGAGAGAGGAGTATTAAAGTCACCCACTATGATTGTGTTTGCGTCTATCTTGCTCTGTAATTCTTTGAGAATTTGCTTGACATATGTTGGGCCTCTTTTGTTTGGTGAGTATACATTTATCACCGTGATTTCATGATTCTGGATTTTTCCTTGTATTAATATGTAGTGTCCTTCTTTGTCTTTTTGAGTGGACTTTAAAGAGAAGTCCAGCTTGTCTGAGATCAGAATGGCTACACCTGCCTTTTTGGTGGGTGCATTTGCTTGGTAGATCTTGATCCATCCTTTCACTCGAAGCCTGTTTTTGTCCCTTGCTGTAAGGTGGGTCTCTTGTAGACAGCAGATGTCAACTTTTTGTTTGCGAATCCATTCTGCCAGTCTGCTCCTCTTTATTGGGGAGTTTAAACCATTTATATTTAAAGAGATAAAGGATAAGGGTGTTTTTTCTCCTTCCATTTTCTTGGTGGGCTGTTTTTTCCTCTTTTTTTTTTTCTTGTCTTTAGTGAGCTGGTCTTTCTGCTGGACTTTGGCTATTGAAGTTTCTTTCTGATTCTGTCTGTGTGTCTTTTACGATCTCTGTTGGGTGGGGTTCCCCTCTTAATATTCGCTGTAGGGCTGGTTTTTTATTCACATACTCCTTTAGCTCCTCTTTGGTGTGGAAAGATCTGGTTCTCCCTTCGAATGTGAACTCCAATTTCGCTGGATATTTGATCCGAGGTTGTAAATTGGTATTCTGGAGTACTTGGATGGTGTTCTTCCACTCACTTCGAGCTTGGTAAGTTTGTGTGGATAAGTCGGATGTTATTCGAATCCTCTTCCCATTGAAAAAAGTTTCCTTCTTTGCTTTGGCTGAATTCAGAATTTGCTCTTTAATCTTGAGGTCTGTAGTCTTGAATATTATGTGCCTTGGGTGGCTTTCCTGGGGTCTGGCCTGCCAGGTGTCCTATAGGCTTCGGTTACCTGGATGGGGTTCCCTGTGAGATTGGGGAAGTTTTCTGCAATAACTTTATTGAGAACATGATTAAGCCCTCTGCTCTGGTATTCGCCTCCTTCTTCTATTCCAATTATGCGCAGATTATATCTCTTGTCTTTGTCCATTAGTTCCTGGATTAGTCTTCCCTGAAGCTTCACCTTTTCTTGGAGAGTGGTCATTTTTTTGGTTGTTTTCAGCTGCTTCATCGTCCAGGTGAGAGATTCTGGATTCTATATGGTCCACTCTTTGTGTTATGGTTTCAATTGCGGAGTTTATGGATGTCAGAGAGCTATTTATGGTTGTCATATCAGCTCTGATCGTGGAGATTTCTTCCTTTAAAGAGTTGTATTTTAAATCTATTTTTTCATGCATATCAATTCTCAGGATGTGGAGATTTTCTTTAAAGGCAGCTTGCATTGTATCCATTTTTGCTTCCATTTCTTTAAAGCAGGCTTGCATTGTATCCAGTTTTGCTTCCATTTCTTTCTTGGCTTCCTGGGTGTCCTTCCAGATTTCTGCTCTAAACTCCTGGAATTGTTTTCTGATTTCATTTCTGACGCTTTCGATCATTCCTGTTAACATGGCCTCATTTGCTTTTTTAGTCTCCATCTCCTCTTCAGTCGTGCTGCTTTTTGGAGCTGGCGAGTTGGCTTGCCCTTTGATGAACTGAGTTATGTTTCTTTGCAATTTGTGCATCTGGAGATCTGGATGGCTTCTCAGGTTTGGTTTGTAATTCTTCCCTCCCTCCTGTGTGGGCGTGACTACGGCAGCAGGTGCTGCCGCTGTGGCCCCGCCCACCAGTGCAGGGTACGCCTACCAGAGCGGGCGCTGTCGCCGGGGGCCCCGCCCTCCTGTGCGCTGTTGTCCACTACAACATGCACTTTAGTGGAATATGCCTCCCAGAGCGAGTCCTGGGTTGTTGGGTTGTGCTTGCACCCTCCCGCGAGTCTGTTGGGGGGGTGGTATGTGTGGGGCCCAGTGGGATCGACTGTCCGGGTGTGGCTTGGCACCTTCAGACCTCACCTCTGCTGTGAGGGGGGGACGTGATCAGGCTCAAGTGACCCTGCTGGGCTGGTATTGCCCACCAGCACCTGTGGTTTTATTTGTAAGAGTCTGCGAGGTCCAGGCGCCTTGGGTGGGGTTTGCACAACCGGCCATCTCCCGGCCCCTGTTGGGAAGGGGGCGGGGCCGGTTCTGCCGGTTCAGGAACCTGTGTGGTGTTGGTGCTGCTGCGCCCTTCCCCTGCTAAACTGACTTCCCAGCGCCTGATGGGAGCTTTCCCTCTTGATTTGGGGGTTCTTTGTTCCCTCAGGGGTGGGGGAGGGGGAGGGAGGGAGATCTAGCTTCTTTGTAGGGCTTGGGTCTCAGGTAGCTGGTCTCCCGTTGGGGGAGGGGATAATGGGGCACTCACTTTTGCTGCTTTGTGTGTGTGTCCCGTGCAGCCGTTGGCCCTCCAGGGGTTGGCTAAGTGTCGTGGTGGCTTCCCTGGTTCCCGATTTCTGCCGCGCTGGGTTCCCTTGTCCGAACCCGGTGTGGACCTGAACTTCTCGTCGCTGCCGGTGTGTGTCTTGGTCCGCACCCTGCCTTGTGTCCGTGGGGTCTCCCACTATATGAATTCTGCACTCCTGGAAGCCTGTCTGCCGATCGCCGGGTTCCCCTATCCCAGCCTGACCCTGTTTGGGCCAGGGTCGGCTGGTGGGGGGAGGGTGCCCCGGTGAATCTCCGGCTCCGTGTAGGTTTTCGGTTCTTCTTTTTTGCTCCTTTTTGTTTTCCTGCGTTTCTCCACTGCTTCTGGCTGCTGGTTTTGCTGGGTTCTTGATGGGGTGTTGGGTGTTGGAGTTCCCAGCTCACTATTCTGTTGGAGCGAGTCGGGGTGCCTCCCTATTCTATCGGCGCCATCTTTCCTCCTCAAAATAATTTCTGATTGAGAGTAGCAGAGCATCTTAAAATATATATTAAGACTAAAATTTTCTTAAAAGTGAAATAAAGACAACAGAAAACATAGATTCAAGGAAAATAAATGCTTTGTGATATCCTGCTCATAAATAGGATGGGGATAAAGTGGGCCTTCAAGATTCTTTTCCTGTGTTTAGTAGATGTCACATTTTGATACACTGACTTGACATCAGTTTGGGTAGGTTTATCTGTTAAATGAGTAAACTTGAGACTGCTTTTCAGTTACTGTGACAGATGCATAAAAAGTCATTAAAAAGGAATTTTTTTATTTTGGTTCATAGTTTCAGAGGCTTCAGCTCCTGACTGAGAGCAGCTTTATCTCGGGGATCTTGCATGACAAAGGGTATCTTGGCAGGACTGTATGAGAGTCTCAGTTCACAGTGGATAGGCAACAGCAGTAGAACGTGAGATGCACTGGTAATCTTCTTTCTTTTTCCATCTTTATTTCAACTGAACCATCAGCTTTTTGGACAGCATCACCCACTTTCATGAAGGGTCTTTTTCTCTGATGCTGTTATATATGACACTTGGACTCTCAAAATGCTCTCACACAGACATCTGAAGTATGATTTACAAATCTGCTTGTAAGCAGGCATTTCTCCATCTTGTCAAGTTGACAGGGTTTACTATCACGAGAGATGTGATGAGACCACAATGTGTTGTTACCTATGATTAGAATTCCTATATAGTGTTTGCATATGTTTTCTCAAATTATCTTCCAGAAGGAACAATTACAAGTATTCTAGATTTAAGTATTGTGATGATTTTGATACTAAGTATTTAATTTAACTACTTAACAAATTGATTTATTACAACTCCTAGACCCTGAATTTCAAATTCTATTTACTTAATGAATTTCCTAGATGAATATAAGCAGAAATAGTGTTTTATATTATATAAATAACTTAATTATGGTCTTCATAATGAAAACAAATTGATTAATTATAAATCTCTAGTGATATATACTACAACATCTCTGTCATCTGTTTATTGCAACAGAAATAACATTTCAGTGACTTGATCAACTGAGTCCCTGCAATGGAATTTAATATGTGTCAGGTATTTAGAGCTCTGAGTTTTATTCATACTAAATTTGTAAACTATATAAATAAATGTCAAAATATCAGCCTAGCTTGTTCTAGCAGTTCTCTGATCATTTATTGTAAGAAAAATTCACAGTGCTCACTTGACAGTTTAAACAGTTTATTGCAAAACTAAAACTTGGTTAATTTTCAGGTACTTGTTTTGCTCAGTAATTGGCTTCATGCTCAAAAACAAAACATATTTGTAAATATTATAACCTGACTGTCGGTATGCTCTCAAATTTATGAGAGCAAAGGGATGATCAGCGAAGTGATGATATTTGGAGAAGGGATTTGGTGTGTGTGTGTGTGTTTGTGTGTATGTGTGTGTGTGATTAAGTCTTAGTGATGAGGCGTCTGTGATGAGAGTAGTCATTCTACAGAGAGCTCCAGAGGGAGGCTTTGTCTTTTCCACATGGGAGACCACAGGCATTATACACAGACCAGACAATCTGCCATTGTCTCATCCTTGCCTTCCCATCTTACAGAACTGTAAGAGGTAAATTTGCTGTGTATAAGGTATTCTCACTTCATAGTCTTTTCTCTTTTATTACTTGATTTTATTGTAAAGGTGATTTACAGAAGGGTTACAGATATATAAGTAAGATATTGAGTACATTTATTTTGAACAGTCTTACCTTATTCTTCACTTTCTTATAAAAACCCAAATGGACTAAGAGAGTAATAAAAGTTCATTTTAACTTTATATAAACTGGACACTGAATTTTAAAATATCTCAGTAGTCAATTTCCAGTGTCACTAACTAGCCCACTTAATAGGTTTGTGAACTGCTACATAAAACCAAAAACTCAAAAAATAACCCTGTGCTTACACTAAAATTTCTTTTTTCATCACTTACAATAATTTCAAAGGCATTTTCAAATGAGCTTCTTTAGCAGATACTAATAATACAACATTAACAACAATGAAAAAACTATTTTTACTGTTACTATAGCTACCAAGATTAAATCTAGACATATTCTCTCTCTCTCTCTCTCTCTCTCTCTCTCTCTCTCTCTCTCTCGTTCTCTCTCTCTCTCTCTCTCTCTGTTTGGGAATGTGGCTTAGAGGTAGAGTACTTGCCTAGCATGCACAAATCCCTGGGTTTGATTCCTCAGGAAAGCATAAACAGAAAAGATATCATGGTTTTCATTGAAAATAGACTTATAACTCAATAAATATGTACTTTGGTCGATTACAAGCAAGACAACACTAAAGCTATGGGGAAGCTATGTTCACCACAGCACAATTTACTATTGCTGAAATATGGAACCAGTTCAGATGCCTGTCAGTAGATGAGTGGATCAGGAAAATGTGGTACATATACACAATGGAATTCTATGCTTCTATCAAAAAGTATGACATTGCCCCATTCATGGTCTTTTGTAGATTTTTTTTTGTTTCTCCAGAGCTGAGGACCAAACTCGGGGCCTTGCTCGCCAGGCAGGTGCTCTTCTGCTGAGCTAAATTCCCAGCCCCTGCCTCATTCATAAGTAAAGGGAAAGACTTGGAAAAAGTCCTACCAAGCGAAATGAGCCAGACCCAAAGAAATATATACTGTATGGTTTCCCTTATTGGTAATAGTTAGTACGTGTCTAGGATAGTCCTAGCAAAAGATAATATCTCAATAGCTATGACCATATGAACAGATAAGATGATGCTAAGTGAAATGAACTCCAAGTTATGGAAATAAGTAGTTTATTATTGTTATTTTCAACATACCATGTGAAATTCTTCCCTTTTCTTTTGTCTTTCTTCCCTATAGTTTTGCCCCTGATATCACTGTAACTGATATTGGTACCCTGGGAATTGTATATATGTTTTTTGGAACAAGGTAGGGAGAGGAACATCAAAATGGAGAAACAAGGGTAAATATGAGCCAATGCAACAGCAATACTTACAAGACTATATGCTGTAAACCAACTGTATACAAACTTGGAGGGGTGGAGGAATTGGGGAGGAGGGAATGTGGGAGAAAAAAGATGGAGGAGGTAACTAGTTGGATAATAAATGTTCTCACTGTCTTATGTATGAAGCTGTAATGTCTCTATACATCACTTTGACAATAAATTAATTAATTAATAAAAAATGTATAGGTTATCCTAGCAAAAGATCACAATAGCTCAATAGCTATGTTCACAATCTAAAGCCAGCCCATGCCAAAATGTTAACTAGACTTCAACTAGCCAGATGAAAAAATAAAACATACCTGAATTGGAGTCATAGCACAGTTGGTACATGCCAATGTGAGTGGAAAAGTCTAGTGAGTATGCTAGTTTCATGCTGTAAATTTTACAGTAATATTCACAACAGTAGAACACACATGCATAGTTGAAAGCCTACATTATGTAAGAAAAATAAATAACATTTGAATAATGTTAAGGAAAATAAGAGATGTATTTCAAACCAGTCAGAAAAATGTGGAAAATTTCGCAAGATGATAGCCATAAGCCATCATATTAGTTTACTTAGGCAATTAAACCCCCTTGGTAGAAACACTATGAGAACAAAATAGGTGCTTGCTAGAGACTATTAATATAAAGGTACAAAATAGTCTACTAAATGATAAAATATTATACCAAATAATACATCCTTCTAAAAAATGTGATGTTAACTTTATAAATTTTAAACCCATACACATTGTTCCTAGACATAATCTTTATTTTTTATAAGGATAAGATTCTGTTCCATCATAAATGCATAATAATTTTCACATTTGTGTGCATCTAATATCAACTAATCTCTTATAGAAAATACATGCAGAAATTTGTAGACATAAAATAAAACAGAAATTTGAAATCATATCGATAGAGCACAATACAAGTCTGTCTCAAAACTGGTAAAAATAACTCTCAAACAAAAAAAATAGAATAATAACTAAAGCAACAAAATGAATGATTTGTAGTATTTATTGAGTGGATCAACTTCTAGGAAATAAAGCAATTGAAAATATATTTCAAATAATAGGTATCAAGCAAAATGTATCTTACTTCAGTGAAATTAAGCTACAAATCAATGAAAAAGCATAATTGTAAGGTTCGCAATTACTAGCAATATCATTCCAAGCAGTCCATATATGACAGAAGAATTGACATTGCAAATTTAAAAAGAGACAAAGAAAACATAGTATCACATCAATGAAAGAGAAAAATATGCTAAATTAATATCTTCCTGTAGAAATCTCAACAGGATAATGGTGATAATTAGAGCCTGAAGGCTACTGAGTAGTTGATATTTTATCTACATATTAAGAATGCTGTTTAGGAGTCCACAATAATGCTGAAAGGGGTGACTCTAATCAAGATTAATTATTTAGGCAGTATACATATTAAATTGAAACTCTCATAGCCTTACATATGAAACTGTAACCCTCTGTACTTCACTTGGACAATAAAGAGAAAAAAAGACTGAATGTTGATATAAAAACTAAAATATAAATTGAAACCCCGTTTTTACAACTCTAAAGACAATTAAACTCACATTTTTTTCACATAGGTATTCTTTATATATGGAATGGAAAGAAATAAGATAACATTGAGGTGTGCTTATGTGAGGATGTGCTCATAGATCATAGATCATCTTCCATTTATAACTTTAAAATTGAATTTTATCATTGTATTATAGAATATTATACATATATAGTTCTTCATTGTTAACTGATAAATATTTTATGTTCTGTGATTTAAGTATTTTTAATATCAGGGTCTTCATTAATGATAACAAATCAATATATGTTTTATTCACTACTCACTAAATGACTGGGTGATAATATGGCATTCCTTTTTTAAAATTGTTTTTGTAAAGGTGATGTACAGAGCAGTTATAGTTACTAAGTCAAGTAATGAGTTCATTTCTTTTTGTACAATGTCACCCCTTCCCTTGCTCTCTCCCAGTTGCTCCCCTCATCCCCACCCACAACGTGTACCGTTCATTTCCAACATACTGTCTACTGATTACTACTGCTGCATTGATGTGACTTTCTTAAGAAAACATTCTGTAATTTTAAAATATCTTAACTTGACATGATAATAATTGAAGGTTTGATTTTGAAACACCAAATTCTAACACTGCTATTTAGCTTCATTATATGCCTTAAGACCATCAGATATCAAACAGTGGAAAAAGAATATGTTAAATAATGAAAGTGCTGTTATAGTGATTTTTATACTCTTTTCACTGTGAATTGTGAAATTCCAGTTTTCTTTCATCTTTCTGTGTCTCCTGAAGTGCTCCTTGTTCCCTTGTACTTCAGAAGAAACTCACTGAAACATATCACTGCAAAGATTAGTCCCAGAACTCCCAAGGAGATTGCAGGTTAACATGACACAATTCCTTTCAATGTCAATTCCTTTCTCTTCTCCACTTACTCTTAGACCCTTAGATTACCCAAATTCCAACTGAGTTTATATAAACATTTGTTTACACAAAAAGTGGAATTTCTATGCTTATTTCGTATTGCTATGAAAATAAAAGTGTATAATTAGAAAATCTTACTGTTAAAATAGTAATTCAAATAATTATTTGTGATCATTATTGATAATGTTACTGAAGAGAAATTTAAAAAGTAAAGTTTTAATCCCATTTTTTCCTCTGTGTTTGATCTACCGGGAAATATACTTATCTATAAAATACTTAAAATTAAATAGTTCATGATAATATAAAGGACTACAAATAAATTATTTATGAGATGTGATTATCAGTGTGATACATTAAATTATTATCTGAGATGAGAGGGTACTGAACTTTTAGCCCAGAGTAGTAAAACTCTAAATACATATGTAAAACTCAACAGTGTTTTTAGTAAAATTTTAATTCATGTAGTGTATTTCTAGTAATTATTTAGATTTTCAATGCAAGTATTTAGTTCAATAATGCTACAAAAGTGAACAGACTTCACAGCTTTGAAATAGTAACAGGTAATGTCATCACTCCGTATAGTATAGATTATGAATTTTAGTACAAATCAGACTCAAAACTGATGATGCTAACTGATCTTTCTCTATTTTGTGTGTTCTCAAATAAATCCATACATTTTGAATGACTTCATTGGACACTTGAATCTGTGAGTGCCTACTTAAAAGGGAAAGATGCAAAAAGAAAGATGATGATTCATTTGTATCCATTAGATACTCTTCAGTATCAATTTCCAATTTATTTAGATTTCTTAAGCCTCAAAATATACATGTCTTTCATTGTAAAATAACTATGTAAATGTAAAAATTGGAAGAGACAGTCGGAGAGAGAAAGAAAGCAAGGAAGCAAGGAAAGGAGAGAAAGGAAGGTAGCAAGGAAAGGAGAGATAGGAAGGAAGGAAGGGAGGGAGGAAGGGAGGGAGGCAAGGAGGAAGGGAGGGAGGGAGGAGAATTGAGAAAGGAGAGGGAAGTAAAGGAGATGAAAGGAAGGGAAAGGAGGGAAAAGGGGTGAAGTGTGGGGAGGGCTAGGGAATGGGAGAGAGGAGAAATGAAGTTAGGGTAGTAAAGAGGAAGGAGGAGGAAAACTCTTGTATTTCAGAGCAGGGAATATAGATAAAAACAAAGCTATAAAACTACTGCCTGAAAAAATGTATGTATTTGGTAAAGATTTCTCAAGATGACTTTTCATAATTTCATTCTGTCCTTTTTAATATGTTTTATATTCATATTAAGACCATCATTTTCCTTCACTGTTTTTGAAGGCTAGGGATACAATTCCTTACATTAATCTTGAATTTTCTTTCTTTGTCGTACTGATTATTGTCTAATGCACTCCTTTTCCTCAGGCAATGATTGTTTTCTCCTGGACTTTATGATGTTAACTTGCATCATAATAATACACTAGAAATCATTCTTAAATGATCCTGGGGACATTTAGTTCAATTAATTGTTGAAATTATTCATTATATAAACTCATTATTGTTTATGAACATAATTAGATCACATGTAATTGTAAGTATAAGAAAATTTACAACTCAGAACTAGAGACATTTTTCTACTCAAAACAAACCAGGAAGAAGGGACGGTTGAAAATTAGTTATAAGGCCAATGAAAAGCCTTTAATTGGTCACTAGAGACATCTCATGATGATGTAATTATACACATTAATTAGCAAATATTTATGAACAACAAGGTTTAGGAAGAAAACTTCAGATGTATTCATTTTTATAAAATGTAATGCAGTCAATCTGAAGAGGCAATACATGTAACAAAAAACAAAAGAAATGTTCAACATGTTTGAATATAAAGTAAATACAAATAACTTCAGTCACAATGTCTATCATCAAGAACATAAATAATAATAAATACTAAGGAGGAGAGAGGACAAAGGAACTCTGATACATTGTTGAGAGTATAAATTTCTCGAATCCCTGTGGACTTCAGTATAGAGGGTCCCCCAAAACTAAAGATGTAAGTACTCTATAATATAACAATGCCATCCTTGTATATTCCTCTAAAACAGTTTAGGTCAGGCTATGTGCTGGTGGCTTATGCATATGCTTAGCTAGTCAGGAGGCTGAGATCTGAGGATTGTGGTTGAAACTAGCCCACTGAGGAAAGTCCATGAGACACATTATCTCTAATTAATTTTTAAAAAGTGGAAATGAAGGTGTGGCTCAAATCAAAGAGTGCTAGCCTTGAACAAAAGAAGCTCTTGAACTTCTGGGAAGATGGCAGAGGAGCAGCAGAGCCTTAGCCAAGCTCCCTCTGACATCCCAGTTTTACCACTCCAGAGAAACGTTTACTCCTAGAAAGACAGCCCAAGTAAGTTATAACAGTATAGGCATTCTGGCCAGAAAGGAAAAATCGACTTTGCTGGCCTGAAAACACAGATTTGAGCTCCGGACAGCATCCCACCACCACACCAGTGCCAGTGCTGGCACAGCTCCCAGCACTCCACGTACCTAAAAAACACAGCGGTGACCAGGAAGAAATCCTCCAGAGGGTAACAGACAGACCCAGATCACAGGCTGAGCACGGACGGACCGAAACTGCAGAGAAAGCATGAGTACCCCATGAAAGACATTCTCACTCACACCCACAGAGCAGACTCTAGAAGGTAGACCTTTCCCCACGGCTAGAGCGAAGCAGCATCTTTGACTTGGGTATGGACCCGGTCAGACCAGACTGGAACTAAAGCGAGCCAGGGGAAGGCGAGGATGAAGGGGCCACCTTTGAAAAGGGCAAGAGTGACTGAAAGATATGAGAGCCACCACCACCCAGGAGAAGATCCCAATTCCCAGGCGGGAGGCTCGTTCCTGGGCCGTGGCTCACAGACTCAGGTAAACTCAGCCATAGGTGCCCTGCCCCCCCCCGCCTCACCCCACTGGAGCTGAGGCTGTCAACTCTCCAGGAGCCAGAAAATCTGAAATCAAACTGAAAGTGGCAAGCAGCTACTGGAGGCAGAGAACAATCAGATGAGAGAGTAACAGTTCCCAACACAGATAAACAGCCCCATTACAGAGGACATCCACCTCCAAGCTCCCACCACCAAACCAAGCTGAATTACACAGCCATCTATGCCCAGGAGGTCACCCCACCCAGGAGGGAGGAACCTCCCCAAGGCAAGCTGCCCTCAGCCAGGTAAAGGAGGCCCAAGGCACCCCGCCCTGCTGAGTCCTTATGCTATTCAGAGCCAGACATTAATGGCAGCTGCCCCACAGCAGACAGGAGGAGCCATGGTTCCCGAGACTGCACAGCTTCCCCCAACTACAAAGAACACCCAAGTCCTACCTGCAAGCTGTGTGAATCACAGAGCCCCAGGATTTAACTAACAGGGGAGGAGGGTCAGAGCAGATCCACCACCTGCAAGCTAAAAGCAAGTCAAACCAGCTAAACAGTTGGAAAATAGACAGTAGACCATCACAAGGAAGACAGAGACATCCTAAATATCTATACACCAAATACAGGAATACCGAACTTCATCAAACAAACACTAGTGACTCTAAAAGCACTCATAGATCCAAACACATTGAAAATTGGAGATGTTAACACTTCACTGTCACCTCTGGACAAATCAACAAGTAAAAAACTGAGCAAAGAAACCTCAGAACTAAACAATTGTATAGACCAAATAGACTTAATCGACATCTACAAAATATTTTCGCAGTACATGGAACATTTTCCAAAATAGATCACATCTTAGGGCACAAAGCAAATCTGTACCAACTCAGAAGTATCAAAATCATTCCCAGCCTACTTAATCTTTGAAAAAGGAGCTAAAAAAATATGATGGAAGAAAGATAACCTCTTTTACAAATGGTGCTGGCAAAACTGGTTCAACACCTGCAACAAATTAAAACTAGATCCTTATATATCACCCTGAAGCAAAATCATTTCCAAATGGATCAAAGACCTCGAAATAAAAACAGATACCCTGAAAACACTACAAGAAGGAGTAGGAGAAACAAGCACTTGGACTTCTTAGCACAGGACAAAACTTTCTTAATAAAGGCCCATAAATGCTACAAATCAAAGAAAGGTTGGACTGGGCTGGGGATATAGCCTAGTGGCAAGAGTGCCTGCCTCAGATACACGAGGCCCTAGGTTTGATTCCCCAGCACCACATATACAGAAAACAGCCAGAAGCGGCGCTGTGGCTCAAGTGGCAGAGTGCTAGCCTTGAGCAGGAAGAAGCCAGGGACAGTGCTCAGGCCCTGAGTCCAAGGCCCAGGACTGGCCAAGAAAATAAATAAATAAAGGTTGGACAAATGGAATTGCATGAAACTGCACAGCTTTTGCAGGGCAAAGGACATAGCTTGCAATATAAACAGAGCCCACAGATTGGGAAAAGATCTTTACCGGCCATAAAATGGACAAAGGCCTCATATCTAAAATATATGCAGAACTAAAAACTAATTTCCTCTAAACAAAACCATAAAGAACCAACAGCCCACTCAACAAGTGGGCTAAAGACTTAAAAAGAAACTTCTCTGATGAAGAAATGAGAATGGACAAGAGACGTATGAAAAAGTTCTCTACATCACTGGCTATAAAAGAAATGCAAATCAAAACAACATTGAGATTCCATCTCACCCCACTAAGAATGTCCTTCATCAAGAAAACTAACAATAACGAATGTTGGAGGGGATGTGGCCAAAAGGGAACCCTACTTCATTGTTAGTGGGAATGTAAACTTGTTCAGCCACTCTGGAAAGTGGTATGGAGATTCCTCAGAAGGCTAAACATAGAGCTCCCTTAGGACCCAGCAGCCCCACTTTTGGGCATCTACCCAAAAGATTCCAAACAAGAACACACTAAAGCCACCAGCACAACAATGTTCATCACAGTACAATTTGTCATAGGTAAAATATGGAAGCAACCCAGATGCCCCCCAGTAGACGAATGGATCAGCAAAATGTGGTACATATACACAATGGAATTTTATGCCTCTATCAGAAAGAATGACATTGTCCCCATTCGTAAATGTATACTATAGGGGAGTGAGATTCTATGCTTTTAACCCATTAAAAAAATAACAGATCATTTAACAAAATGAATCCAGGAAGCAGAAATGTGTCTTGACTGAGGACAGATGTGGAAGCTAATTTGAAGGGGATAAATGAAAGGAAAGAAAATGATGAACTATTACAGCCAAAAAACTCAATATACATATATAAAAATGAAACTAGGAAACAATAAGATTGATAGAGGGAAGGTTAGCTGTGAGCTGGGAGGTTATGTATATACATATATATGTATGTATATAATACACACACACACACACACACACACACACACACACACAAATAATCTAAGCCTGTCAAAAATTCAGGAGAAACTTTTCTTAGCACTTTGGTGTAATATAGAGTATGAATACTGATCTTTAAAAATTATGTACCAGTATAGCTCATACTATAAAACTGACTTTATAAATGTGTGATTCATTGCTTTTTAATAAATTTAAGGAGCTGAAAAAATATCAATATAATGTAATTTAGAGAAACATGTTGATTTTAGAAACGCTAAAATGGGCAAAAATAATGCATAATGTCACTTAAATAGAATTAAAATATATATTCATACAAATGATCAGCGATAGAAGCATTTTAAAGTAAAATGATATATCACTAATTATATCTCCTATGAGGACAGAAAAATACTATTTGATGATCAAATTCTTAACATTCTTAACATTCTTAACATGATCTAGTCTTAACATAGTATAGAAATGCAATGACAGAATGTCTCTGATCATTCATAAAGGAATAAAGTAAAATTCTTGAAATAATAGTAAAGATAACTTCTTGTAGGAAGCATGATTGATGTTGTTCCTGAATTTTGACAGCTCTGTGTCTCAGGAAGAATGGAGAGAAAAGGGAAATTCATGTTATGTGTCACCTCCTGTCTTTGCCAGCCATTGCTAATCTTCTTCAAATCCCTTACTAAATTTTTTAAATATTCTGTTTCACTCAGAATATTGTTTTCTAGTTGAGTTCATCCATCCATTCAACAAATAATAAAATCCTACTATGTACCTGCCATCACTTTAATCACTTAGGAGTATTAGCAAAGTTTTCATTATAGAGTTTATATTTCAATGTCAGAAAGAGACAGTGAACAACTAATCAAATATGTGCAGTTTCAAGTTATGGTAAATTTTAAGAAGAAAACTAAATCATAATAAAACGCAATGGGAAGAGGAGCAAACAATATCTACTTCACATAGGATGTCTAATGAAGATGTCCTTGAATACATGGTACTGAAAGTTGAGGCTCTAATACAATAAGAGAATGGGCTACTGTGAGTAGCTCATTTATGGTTAAGAGAGAGAGAGAGAGAGAGAGAGAGGAGAAAGAGAGGGAGAGAGAGAAAGGAAGAGACAGAGGGAGAGAGAGGGGGCAGAGATAGAGGGAGAGAGAGAAGGAGGGAGGGAGGGAGGGAGGGAGGGAGGGAGGGAGGGAGGGAGAGAGAGAGAGAGAAGCAAACAAACAACAAACAAATCCAAGCAGAGATTTTAGAAGCTGAAAGGTCCCTTACTCTGCAGTGTGTTTGAGACACCAAAGACCCAGTCATATTGAAGTTTAGGAAATAGAAAAAGAATAAAGGCATTGTTATGAATATAATAGAAAGTTATTGGCATGTTTTATTCACTAAAGTGATGAAATCTGATTCCATGAACAAGTTCAAAGAGCAAGCATACATGAGAATTGCTTTATATGCAGTAAACCTTACTGTCTATGGTCTTTTAGGCTAAGAAAATATAACATTATATTCTGAAGGAATAAGTTGGGTATTTGCTTGCCTAGGTTGTAGGCATCTGTCCAGAGAAAGAAACTAAATCCAAGGAAACCATCATGTAAATGAGATTAAATCAGTTTTTTGGAAGCAACATAAATGATTGTTTTCATTGTCAAAACAATGTTACATTGATGTATACTAAGTTTGGCAACGAACAAGTTATTGGCTAACTGTATAAATTTGAATTCAAGCTAATAAACAGCATCTATGGTATAATCAGAGATGATATTTACAATCAATATAAGGAAGTTACTAAAATAATATTTTTTGCCTAGAATTTGTATACTTAAGGAACATATACTGAAAAAATGCTAAATTATTTAAATAAAATATGACAATTACATATGCTCTGTATTTTAAACATTAAGTTGCATTTTAAACAAATATGCAATCTGATCTTGTTATTCTCATTTAATTCAACCTTAAAATGTTTAATAATGCAATTTTTGTAGGCTATCTACAGTATAATGCCTTTGTTTCAATTCTGCTCTCATCAACAGTGAATGATTTCTAAAAGTGATTTCCCAAATTCTACTATTTTCCAAAGATTTGATAATACTGGGAAGTTGTTGTTGTTTTTTTAAATCTCTCAGAAATTGATCATTGTGCTAAACGACAAATACTTATGGAGAGTGAACTATGTGACTGAGCTTTCCTGGGCAATGATGTGAATGAAAAATAAAAGGCAGATTATATTTAATCAGTGGTTAGTGCACATCCAATGTGACATTCATATGTTTCTGCGAAGAGATAGAATCGAGCATTTCCCCACAATTCTCGTGCTAATTCTCAAATCTGAAAAGAAGTAAAATAAGATGACAGAGAATGGTTTTTAAGGCAAGGACTCTACACAACTTAGAAAGAGAAAATTTAAATTTCTGGTATAAAAGCAAGATTGGCATGTCCATAGATAAAAGGATTCTGTGAAACTCATTGACAAAATATTTAGATAAAATGAAAACTAGAGAAGAAAATAGACAAATTAGAGGATTATTGCATGATCTATGTAAGAAGGTCTTTTGGATTTGAGTTTTACACTGAAAATATCAATAGTGTTTGAATTGAAGATAAAAATAAGAGAGATGGAGCAACCAAGAATGACTGAGTGTTTTGAACATAGAGGATTAAAAAACTAAATCCTTTTAGACTTAGTAATGGTGCTAATTGCTAAGATGGAGTAAAGTATGGAGTGGTAGTATTGGGTGATTCAACAGTACTTTTATTTAGTATAATAAATTTGAGATGTCTGTCCTGTAGATACTCAGAATGTAATTTAATGTTCGAATCTTTGAGGATTAAGAAAATCCAAACATTGTATTAACTATTGAATAGGTAATAATTCAGGGTATAGATGTTTTTGTTTGTTTTCATTTTCATTTTTCTGTCCTGGGTCTTCTATTCTGTCTGGGCCTGAGTGCTGTCCTTGAGCTCTTCAGCTCAAGGGTGGTTCTCTACCACTTGAACACAGCACCCCTTCCAGTGTTTTGGTGGTTTATTGGAGATAAGGTTCTCCTGGGCTTTTCTACCTGGGGTTGGCTTTGAACCATGATCCTCAGATCTCAGCTTCCTGAGCCATAGGCACCCGGGGAAGCTATAGTTCTTAATTATATCACATAAAAAGGGAAAGTAGTAGAAAGGGAAAGTAGAAAAAAAATGAAGAAAAGACTTTAAGAATGTATCTCATAAAAGATTGGTATTTAGAATTCATGATGAAGCCTAATTTAACATTAATATTGAAACATGTTCATATAAATAAAAAAGATATAGAGTGTTTGATACAGATACATAAAAATTTAATACATGTGTTTGTTTATACATATAATATGCTGAGTTTTCACTGTGTGCAATTTTACTTCAGTAGTCTTTTACTTTTAATGTAGTCTAAATTTAAAATAAACTTTAAAATTTTATATGCTTTTGTACTTATTTCTTTGATACAATTCCTACCCCAAGACCATACACCTATATTCCTTTATTATTTTTATGTGGATATATTTTCTTATTTGTCTTTCCAGGATATGAAATTTGCCTGGATTAAAACAAGATTCAAAATCATCAGTTTTATATTCATATACAAGAATCTATGGTCATTGAAAGTGTTGTCATTTCCCCACACATGAAATTTAAGCTTTCTCACATGTAACACATCCCTGGTTGTGCCTTTTGATGAGCTATTTTCTTTTACTGACCTCTGCTTATATTCAATGCACTCTTCCAAACTCATGGTCTGAGTTGCCAAATTTACATATCAATGCCATTCTATGATAAATCTACTTGGGAAGCAATTGGGTTAGAGGAGATGATGACAGCAAGTTGCATCTGAAGGGGTTAGTGCCCTTAGCATCTACAGAACTGGGTTTAGCTCATTTGCTTTGTGTGACCATGTGATCCCTCCCTCATGTAATGTAGTGGGAAGGCTCTCTCTCACATGAAACCAAAGGCATCATGCTCTTGCAATTCCCATCTTCCAGTTTATAGCCCTGATAAAATCCTATTTCTTTTTAATTAATGTATTCCTTGTTGCTATTGTGGAGAAGTTTGATCTTTAGGCTTCCAGCTTTGTAAGCAGGTCATCCAGAAGTTAAGTCATGCTATATACTTTATAAATTTTCCAGCCTGTTGTGTTTTAGATGAGTTGGTAAATACATGAAAGTATTTCTTTATTAGTATCTGACTTAATACCATATCATCTTGATTTCTATAGTTTATAGCCTTTTACCACCCATATTTTACCACCCAGCCTTTTACTTTGGCAGTCCTGTGAATTGAAGTAAGAGAAATCTGGTTGCTGCACAGAAGCCATGCTTTCTTGTATTAATTTTGCCCAGGCCAGCTTACATGGTGTTCTTCCAAATCTGCATATTCTTTTATAAATGTAATTTAATTTAATTGTAAGGTTATGCACAGAAGGGTTAGTTACCTAAGTAAGGTAAAGAGTACATTGCTTGTTGAATATTATTACCTCCTTCCTTGTTTATCTCCTACTTTCTCCCTCCCCCTTCCCCCACAAATTGTAAAGTTCAATTCCAACATAATGTCTTGTGAGTACCACTGTTGAATAAGTTCACATATTCTAAGCAACTAGGATTACAGAAAACAGAGTCCAGAGGTGTAGAATAATTCTTAATTTGCTATGCAACAAATCTAATTTTGTTCTTCATGAGGACACTTTTAGTTAATTTCAGGTAGCATATGTTATATGATTGAATATACATTAGGGGATAAGGCTATAACTAAAGTTGTCTATAACACTGAACCTGGTATGTATTTATAGCATGTTTTAATTTTTAAAAATAAAGGAAAAATTCAAATCATATATTAATACACAGATTATTTTAACATCTTTTATATTGGTGTTAAAAATATATTATGGTCATTTTCAGATTCTATGGAGATATTTTATACTATTTTGTAATTTCAACATATAAGTTACAGAAATTGTAAAATAACATAAAAAAGAAATAGTATTGAATGAAAACAGTGCAACTCTATGATATCATCCTCTAACTTAAAATGGTTGTTATAATATTTCATCCTTGTCTGTCATGTTTCACATTAGCTTCCTTTGATGGATTACATTTAAATGTTAAAAGAATTTTTCTTACCTTTCAGAAATGAATTATTACTATGATTCTTCAATAGTATGGTGTTTAAATTTCATCGGTGATAGGTCTAACACTTGACAGAACCATATATGTTTTGTAGATTCAATAGAAATGGAGTTTTGAAAATTATGCCAATCTGATATTAACAGGAGAAAACCAATTTGGTGACTTTTTTTTATCCTTTTCCCTAACATGGACTTCATTTGATAGCTATTCTAGTCTCAATTCCTCCATGTATGTGAATCAATAAAACTCACTTTAGTACTTTCAGTTTCTAGTTCATGAATGTTTCTTCTTTCTTTGTAAAGGAAAACACACAATGTTGTTTCTATTCTCCCATTATGTGCTTGGAGTAACTCACTAAACAAGCTCTCCTGACCTAGAGATATACTTAGAAAATGAATTAAACAAACAAGAAATGATTAAAATAGTTTGAAATACTCAGAACTTCCTATTTATTATTTTTTTAGTAATGGCATTTTCTGAAAATGTGTTTATTTTTCCTAAATTTCTAAATGTACCAACTTACAGATTCTATATTTTACTATTTCCTATTCTTAATACTTTTGGCAAGTACTAGGGTTTGGACATTGCCTCTTGCTTTTGCTAGGTAAATATGCTAAGGCTTGAGAATCACTTTCAGTCTTTTTTTTTTTTTTTTTTTTTTTTTTTTTTTTTTTTTAGTGTTTTTCAGAGAGGGTCTTGTCTTTGTCCCCAGGCTAGCCTGGACAAGAATCTTCCTATTTACACTTCACACATAGTTGGAATGAAAGATGCTTGCCACCACAAATGACTTCATATTCTTTTTAATACTAGAAAAATCTTCAATCTCTCCTCTCAGGCTGAAGTTTATTACTTTTATCAACTTTGTCAAGAAATGAGATTCTTTCTAGTATGTTGATTTGTTTTATACTTGAAAATTGTGAACAGACTAGATTTTAATGTCTTCTATACAAAATATGATAAAGAAGGTAGATAATAGAAATGTGATTTCTCTTGATTTAGACATTCTATAATGTATGCGCTTCTAAAAATCATATAATACACCATTAACTATGTATATTTATAATTTTACAACACATTGAAAACTGTTATTATATGATTACTATCTTCTACTTTATGACTAAAATTGACTTTTTGTATCAAAACAGACTGTTTGATTTTAAGCTTTATGCTTTGTTTTCAGGTGTACATGTAAGTCTATACATTACCTAAGCACAGCAGTGAAGCAGCCAATAAGAGTAGACAGTTGTCACTTCATTGTCCTTCATTTTAATCCATTTTGACACTTTCACCATGCTTCTTTAACTCTTGGCAGTACATTTATGTGTTTGTTTGTTTGTCTATCTAATCTTTTGGGTTTTTATTTCTAATGAGGTCGACCAGTTGTCTATTTATTATTTTTTTTACTACGCATCAAGCTGCGCTGCTTGTCTTTGCTCCTGTGTGCTCGCGCACTCTCACCTTTTCCACTTATTTTTATTTTTGATTTATTTTTTATTTATTTTGTCAATTTAAAAAAAATACGCATCGTGCTGTGCTGTTTGTGTTTGCTTGAGTGCATTCGCGCGCTCTCGCTTTCTCCACTTTACAATTTTTTTGTTATTATTTATCTATTCCTGAGAGTTTATCTTATTTTTTATTTGTTTATTTAAATGAAGTCGACCAGTTGCCTACCCGTCCTTCCATTATTCGTCACCGAGACAAACTGAACAATGTTCTGAGGTCGACCTTGTAAAGATAAGGATTCAGGTCTGTCTGCTGTTTACCTTTGCTCCTGCGCGCACTGCCCTTCTCTCCACATTTATGTGTTTGTTTGTTTGTCTATCTAATCTTTTGGGTTTTTATTTCTAATGAGGTCGACTAGTTGTCTATTTATTATTTTTTTTACTACGCATCAAGCTGCGCTGCTTGTCTTTGCTTCTGTGTGCTCGCGCACTCTCGCCTTTTCCACTTATTTTTATTTTTGATTTATTTCTGATTTATTTTGTCAATTTAAAAAAAATACGCATCGTGCTGTGCTGTTTGTGTTTGTTTGAGTGCATTCGCGCGCTCTCGCTTTCTCCACTTTACAATTTTTTGTTATTATTTATCTATTCCTGAGAGTTTATCTTATTTTTTATTTGTTTATTTAAATGTAGTCGACCAGTTGCCTGCCCTTCCTTCCATTATCCGTCACCGAGACAAACTGAACAAAGTTCTGAGGTCGACCTTGTAAAGATAAGGATTCAGGTCTGTCTGCTGTTTACCTTTGATCCTGCGCGCACTGCCCTTCTCTCCACATTTATGTGTTTGTTTGGCTATCTAATCTTTTGGGTTTTTATTTCTAATGAGGTCGACCAGTTGTCTATTTATTATATTTTTACTACGCATCAAGCTGCGCTGCTTGTCTTTGCTCCTGTGTGCTCGCACACTGTCGCCTTTTCCACTTATTTTTATTTTTGATTTATTTTTGATTTATTTTGTCAATTTAAAAAAAATACGCATCGTGCTGTGCTGTTTGTGTTTGCTTGAGTGCATTCGCACGCTCTCGCTTTCTCCACTTTACAATTTTTTGTTGTTATTTATCTATTCTTGAGAGTTTATCTTATTTTTTATTTGTTTATTTAAATGAAGTCGACCAGTTGCCTGCCCTTCCTTCCATTATCCGTCACCGAGACAAACTGAACAAAGTTCTGAGGTCGACCTTGTAAAGAAAAGGATTCAGGTCTGTCTGCTCCTTACATTTGCTCCTGCGCGCACTGCCCTTCTCTCCACATTTATGTGTTTGTTTGTTTGTCTATCTAATCTTCTGGGTTTTTATTTTTAATGAGGTCGACCAGTTGTCTATTTATTATTTTTTTTACTACGCATCAAGCTGCGCTGCTTGTCTTTGCTCCTGTGTGCTCGCGCACTCTCGCCTTTTCCACTTATTTTATTTTTGATTCATTTTTGATTTATTTTGTCAATTTAAAAAAAAATACGCATCGTGCTGTGCTGTTTGTGTTTGCTTGAGTGCATTCGCGCGCTCTCGCTTTCTCCACTTTACAATTTTTTTGTTATTATTTATCTATTCCTGAGAGTTTATCTTATTTTTTATTTGTTTATTTAAATGAAGTCGACCAGTTGCCTGCCCGTCCTTCCATTATCTGTCACCGAGACAAACTGAACAAAGTTCTGAGGTCGACCTTGTAAAGATAAGGATTCAGGTCTGTCTGCTGTTTACCTTTGCTCCTGCCCGCACTGCCCTTCTCTCCACATTTATGTGTTTGTTTGTTTGTCTATCTAATCTTTTGGGTTTTTATTTCTAATGAGGTCGACCAGTTGTCTATTTATTATTTTTTTTACTACGCATCAAGCTGCGCTGCTTGTCTTTGCTCCTGTGTGCTCGCGCACTCTCGCCTTTTCCACTTATTTTTATTTTTGATTTATTTTTGATTTGTTTTGTCAATTTAAAAAAAATACGCATCGTGCTGTGCTGTTTGTGTTTGCTTGAGTGCATTCGCGCGCTCTCGCTTTCTCCACTTTAAAATTTTTTGTTATTATTTATCTATTCCTGAGAGTTTATCTTATTTTTTATTTGTTTATTTAAATGAAGTCGACCAGTTGCCTGCCCTTCCTTCCATTATCCGTCACCGAGACAAACTGAACAAAGTTCTGAGGTCGACCTTGTAAAGATAAGGATTCAGGGCTGTCTGCTGTTTACCTTTGCTCCTGCCCGCACTGCCCTTCTCTCCACATTTATGTGTTTGTTTGTTTGTCTATCTAATCTTTTGGGTTTTTATTTCTAATGAGGTCGACCAGTTGTCTATTTATTATTTTTTTTACTATGCATCTGCTGCGCTGCTTGTCTTTGCTCCTGTGTGCTCGCGCACTCTCGCCTTTTCCACTTATTTTTATTTTTGATTTATTTTTTATTTATTTTGTCAATTTAAAAAAAATACGCATCGTGCTGTGCTGTTTGTGTTTGCTTGAGTGCATTCGCGCGCTCTCGCTTTCTCCACTTTACAATTTTTTTGTTATTATTTATCTATTCCTGAGAGTTTATCTTATTTTTTATTTGTTTATTTAAATGAAGTCGACCAGTTACCTGCCCTTCCTTCCATTATCCGTCACCGAGACAAACTGAACAAAGTTCTGAGGTCGACCTTGTAAAGATAAGGATTCAGGTCTGTCTGCTGTTTACCTTTGCTCCTGCGCGCACTGCCCTCCTCTCCACATTTATGTGTTTGTTTGTTTGTCTATCTAATCTTTTGGGTTTTTATTTCTAATGAGGTCGACCAGTTGTCTATTTATTATTTTTTTTACTACGCATCAAGCTGCGCTGCTTGTCTTTGCTCCTGTGTGCTCGCGCACTCTTGCCTTTTACACTTATTTTTATTTTTGATTTGTTTTTGATTTATTTTTTCAATTTAAAAAAAATACGCATCGTGCTGTGCTGTTTGTGTTTGCTTGAGTGCATTCGCGCGCTCTCGCTTTCTCCACTTTACAATTTTTTTGTTATTATTTATGTATTCCTGAGAGTTTATCTTATTTTTTATTTGTTTATTTAAATGAAGTCGACCAGTTGCCTGCCCTTCCTTCCATTATCGGTGACCGAGACAAACTGAACAAAGTTCTGAGGTCGACCTTGTAAAGATAAGGATTCAGGTCTGTCTGCTGTTTACCTTTGCTCCTGCGCGCACTGCCCTTCTCTCCACATTTATGTGTTTGTTTGATTGTCTATCTAATCTTTTGGGTTTTTATTTCTAATGAGGTCGACCAGTTGTCTATTTATTATTTTTTTTACTACGCATCAAGCTGCGCTGCTTGTCTTTGCTCCTGTGTGCTCGCGCACTCTCGCCTTTTCCACTTATTTTTATTTTTGTTTTATTTTTTATTTATTTTGTCAATTTAAAAAAAAATACGCATCGTGCTGTGCTGTTTGTGTTTGCTTGAGTGCATTCGCGCGCTCTCGCTTTCTCCACTTTACAATATTTTTGTTATTATTTATCTATTCCTGAGAGTTTATCTTGTTTTTCATTTGTTTATTTAAATGAAGTCGACCAGTTGCCTGCCCTTCCTTCCATTATCCGTCACCGAGACAAACTGAACAAAGTTCTGAGGTCGACCTTGTAAAGATAAGGATTCAGGTCTGTCTGCTGTTTACCTTTGCTCCTGCGCGCACTGCCCTCCTCTCCACATTTATGTGTTTGTTTGTTTGTCTATCTAATCTTTTGGGTTTTTATTTCTAATGAGGTCGACCAGTTGTCTATTTATTATTTTTTTTACTACGCATCAAGCTGCGCTGCTTGTCTTTGCTCCTGTGTGCTCGCGCACTCTTGCCTTTTACACTTATTTTTATTTTTGATTTGTTTTTGATTTATTTTTTCAATTTAAAAAAATACGCATCGTGCTGTGCTGTTTGTGTTTGCTTGAGTGCATTCGCGCGCTCTCGCTTTCTCCACTTTACAATTTTTTTGTTATTATTTATGTATTCCTGAGAGTTTATCTTATTTTTTTATTTGTTTATTTAAATGAAGTCGACCAGTTGCCTGCCCTTCCTTCCATTATCGGTCACCGAGACAAACTGAACAAAGTTCTGAGGTCGACCTTGTAAAGATAAGGATTCAGGTCTGTCTGCTGTTTACCTTTGCTCCTGCGCGCACTGCCCTTCTCTCCACATTTATGTGTTTGTTTGATTGTCTATCTAATCTTTTGGGTTTTTATTTCTAATGAGGTCGACCAGTTGTCTATTTATTATTTTTTTTACTACGCATCAAGCTGCGCTGCTTGTCTTTGCTCCTGTGTGCTCGCGCACTCTCGCCTTTTCCACTTATTTTTATTTTTGTTTTATTTTTTATTTATTTTGTCAATTTAAAAAAAAATACGCATCGTGCTGTGCTGTTTGTGTTTGCTTGAGTGCATTCGCGCGCTCTCGCTTTCTCCACTTTACAATTTTTTTGTTATTATTTATCTATTCCTGAGAGTTTATCTTGTTTTTTATTTGTTTATTTAAATGAAGTCGACCAGTTGCCTGCCCTTCCTTCCATTATCCGTCACCGAGACAAACTGAACAAAGTTCTGAGGTCGACCTTGTAAATATAAGGATTCAGGTCTGTCTGCTGTTTACCTTTGCTCCTGCCCGCACTGCCCTTCTGTCCACATTTATGTGTTTGTTTGTTAGTCTATCTAATCTTTTGGGTTTTTATTTCTAATGAGGTAGACCAGTTGTCTATGTATTATTTTTTTTACTACGCATCAAGCTGCGCTGCTTGTCTTTGCTCCTGTGTGCTCGCGCACTCTCGCCTTTTCCACTTATTTTTATTTTTTTATATATTTTTGATTTATTTTGTCAATTTAAAAAAAAAATACGCATCGTACTATGCTGTTTGTGTTTGCTTCAGTGCATTCGCGCGCTCTCGCTTTCTCCACTTTACAATTTTTTTGTTATTATTTATCTATTCCTGAGATTTTATCTTATTTTTTATTTGTTTATTTAAATGAAGTCGACCAGTTGCCTGCCCTTCCTTCCATTATCCGTCACCGAGACAAACTGAACAAAGTTCTGAGGTCGACCTTGTAAAGATAAGGATTCAGGTCTGTCTGCTGTTTACCTTTGCTCCTGCCCGCACTGCCCTTCTCTCCACATTTATGTGTTTGCTTGTTTGTCTATCTAATCTTTTGGGTTTTTATTTCTAATGAGGTCGACCAGTTGGCTATTTATTATTTTTTTTACTACGCATCAAGCTTCGCTGCTTGTCTTTGCTCCTGTGTGCTCGCGCACTCTCGCCTTTTCCACTTATTTTTATTTTTGATTTATTTTTTATTTATTTTGTCAATTTAAAAAAAAATACGCATCGTGCTGTGCTGTTTGTGTTTGGTTTGAGTGCATTCGCGCGCTCTCGCTTTCTCCACTTTACAATTTTTTGTTATTATTTATCTATTCCTGAGAGTTTATCTTATTTTTTATTTGTTTATTTAAATGAAGTCGACCAGTTGCCTGCCCGTCCTTCCATTATTCGTCACCGAGACAAACTGAACAAAGATCTGAGGTCGACCTTGTAAAGATAAGGATTCAGGTCTGTCTGCTCTTTACCTTTGCTCCTCTGCGCACTGCCCTTCTCTCCACATTTATGTGTTTGTTTGTTTGTCTATCTAATCTTTTGGGTTTTTATTTCTAATGAGGTCGACCAGTTGTCTATTTATTATTTTTTTACTACGCATCAAGCTGCGCTGCTTGTCTTTGCTCCTGTGTGCTCGCGCACTCTCGCCTTTTCCACTTATTTTTATTTTTGATTTATTTTTGATTTATTTTGTCAATTTAAAAAAAAAACGCATCGTGCTGTGCTGTTTGTGTTTGCTTGAGTGCATTCGCGCGCTCTCGCTTTCTCCACTTTACAATTTTTTTGTTATTATTTATCTATTCCTGAGATTTATCTTATTTTTTATTTGTTTATTTAAATGAAGTCGACCAGTTGCCTGCCCTTCCTTCCATTATCCGTCACCGAGACAAACTGAACATTGTTCTGAGGTCGACCTTGTAAAGATAAGGATTCAGGTCTGTCTGCTGTTTACCTTTGCTCCTGCCCGCACTGCCCTTCTCTCCACATTTATGTGTTTGTTTGTTTGTCTATCTAATCTTTTGGGTTTTTATTTCTAATGAGGTCGACCAGTTGTCTACTTATTATTTTTTTACTACGCATCAAGCTGCGCTGCTTGTCTTTGCTCCTGTGTGCTCGCGCACTCTCGCCTTTTCCACTTATTTTTATTTTTGATTTATTTTTTATTTATTTTGTCAATTTAAAAAAATACGCATCGTGCTGTGCTGTTTGTGTTTGCTTGAGTGCATTCGCGCGCTCTCGCTTTCTCCACTTTACAATTTTTTTGTTATTATTTATCTATTCCTGAGAGTTTATCTTATTTTTTATTTGTTTATTTAAATGAAGTCGACCAGTTACCTGCCCTTCCTTCCATTATCCGTCACCGAGACAAACTGAACAAAGTTCTGAGGTCGACCTTGTAAAGATAAGGATTCAGGTCTGTCTGCTGTTTACCTTTGCTCCTGCGCGCACTGCCCTCCTCTCCACATTTATGTGTTTGTTTGTTTGTCTATCTAATCTTTTGGGTTTTTATTTCTAATGAGGTCGACCAGTTGTCTATTTATTATTTTTTTTACTACGCATCAAGCTGCGCTGCTTGTCTTTGCTCCTGTGTGCTCGCGCACTCTTGCCTTTTACACTTATTTTTATTTTTGATTTGTTTTTGATTTATTTTTTCAATTTAAAAAAAATACGCATCGTGCTGTGCTGTTTGTGTTTGCTTGAGTGCATTCGCGCGCTCTCGCTTTCTCCACTTTACAATTTTTTTGTTATTATTTATGTATTCCTGAGAGTTTATCTTATTTTTTATTTGTTTATTTAAATGAAGTCGACCAGTTGCCTGCCCTTCCTTCCATTATCGGTGACCGAGACAAACTGAACAAAGTTCTGAGGTCGACCTTGTAAAGATAAGGATTCAGGTCTGTCTGCTGTTTACCTTTGCTCCTGCGCGCACTGCCCTTCTCTCCACATTTATGTGTTTGTTTGATTGTCTATCTAATCTTTTGGGTTTTTATTTCTAATGAGGTCGACCAGTTGTCTATTTATTATTTTTTTTTACTACGC
>NW_025957512.1:0-30244 GCF_023159225.1 Perognathus longimembris pacificus
ATAAAAAATAAGATAAACTCTCAGGAATAGATAAATAATAACAAAAAAATTGTAAAGTGGAGAAAGCGAGAGCGCGCGAATGGACTCAAGCAAACACAAACAGCACAGCACGATGCGTATTTTTTTTTAAAAATTGACAAAATAAATCAAAAATAAATCAAAAATAAAATAAGTGGAAAAGGCGAGAGTGCGCGAGCACACAGGAGCAAAGACAAGCAGCACAGCTTGATGCGTAGTAAAAAAATAATAAATAGACAACTGGTCGACCTCATTAGAAATAAAAACCCAAAAGATTAGATAGACAAACAAACAAACACATAAATGTGGAAAGAAGGGCAGTGCGCGCAGGAGCAAAGGTAAACAGCAGACAGACCTGAATCCTTATCTTTACAAGGTCGACCTCAGAACTTTTTTCAGTTTGTCTCGGTGACGGATAATGGAAGGAAGGGCAGGCAACTGGTCGACTTCATTTAAATAAACAAATAAAATATAAGATAAACTCTCAGGAATAGATAAATAATAACAAAAAAATTGTAAAGTGGAGAAAGCGAGGAGCGCGCGAATGCACTCAAGCAAACACAAACAGCACAGCACGATGCGTATTTTTTTTTAAATTAACAAAATAAATCAAAAATAAATCAAAAATAAAAATAAATGGAAAAGGCGAGAGTGCGCGAGCACACAGGAGCAAAGACAAGCAGCACAGCTTGATGCGTAGTAAAAAAAATAATAAATAGACAACTGGTCGACCTCATTAGAAATAAAAACCCAAAAGATTAGATAGACAAACAAACAAACACATAAATGTGGAGAGAAGGGCAGTGCGCGCAGGAGCAAAGGTAAACAGCAGACAGACCTGAATCCTCATCTTTACAAGGTCGACCTCAGAACTTTGTTCAGTTTGTCTCGGTGACGGATAATGGAAGGAAGGGCAGGCAACTGGTCCACTTCATTTAAATAAACAAATAAAAAATAAGATAAACTCTCAGGAATAGATAAATAATAACAAAAAAATTGTAAAGTGGAGAAAGCGAGAGCGCGCGAATGCACTCAAGCAAACACAAACAGCACAGCACGATGCGTATTTTTTTTAAAATTGACAAAATAAATCAAAAATAAATCAAAAATAAAATAAGTGGAAAAGGCGAGAGTGCGCGAGCACAAAGGAGCAAAGACAAGCAGCGCAGCTTGATGCGTAGTAAAAAAAATAATAAATAGACAACTGGTCGACCTCATTAGAAATAAAAACCCAAAAGATTAGATAGACAAACAAACAAACACATAAATGTGGAGAGAAGGGCAGTGCGCGCAAGAGCAAAGGTAAACAGCAGACAGACCTGAATCCTTATCTTTACAAGGTCGACCTCAGAACTTTGTTCAGTTTGTCTCGGTGACGGATAATGGAAGGAAGGGCAGGCAACTGGTCGACTTCATTTAAATAAACAAATAAAAAATAAGATAAACTCTCAGGAATAGATAAATAATAAAAAAAAATTGTAAAGTGGAGAAAGCGAGAGCGCGCGAATGCACTCAAGCAAACAGAAACAGCACAGCACGATGCGTATTTTTTTTTAAAATGGACAAAATAAATCAAAAATAAATCAAAATAAAAATAAGTGGAAAAGGCGAGAGTGCGCGAGCACACAGGAGCAAAGACAAGCAGCGCAGCTTGATGCGTAGTAAAAAAAAAAATAGACAACTGGTCGACCCCATTAGAAATAAAAACCCAAAAGATTAGATAGACAAACAAACAAACACATAAATGTGGAGAGAAGGGCAGTGCGCGCAGGAGCAAAGTAAACAGCAGACAGACCTGAATCCTTATCTTTACAAGGTCGACCTCAGAACTTTGTTCAGTTTGTCTCGGTGACGGATAATGGAAGGAATGGCCGGCAACTGGTCGACTTCATTTAAATAAACAAATAAAAAATAAGATAAACTCTCAGGATTAGATAAATAATAACAAAAAAATTGTAAAGTGGAGAAAGCGCGAGCGCGCGAATGCACTCAAGCAAACAGAAACAGCACAGCACGATGCGTATTTTTTTTAAAATTGACAAAATAAATCAAAAATAAATCAAAAATAAAAATAAGTGGAAAAGGCGAGAGTGCGCGAGCACACAGGAGCAAAGACAAGCAGCGCAGCTTGATGCGTAGTAAAAAAAATAATAAATAGACAACTGGTCGACCTCATTAGAAATAAAAACCCAAAAGATTAGATAGACAAACAAACAAACACATAAATGTGGAGAGAAGGGCAGTGCGCGCAGGAGCAAAGGTAAAGAGCAGACAGACCTGAATCCTTATCTTTACAAGGTCGACCTCAGAACTTTGTTCAGTTTGTCTCGGTGACGGATAATGGAAGGAAGGGCAGGCAACTGGTCGACTTCATTTAAATAAACAAATAAAATATAAGATAAACTCTCAGGAATAGATAAATAATAACAAAAAAATTGTAAAGTGGAGAAAGCGAGAGCGCGCGAATGCACTCAAGCAAACACAAACAGCACAGCACGATGCGTATTTTTTTTTTTAAATTGAGAAAATAAATCAAAAATAAATCAAAAATAAAAATAAGTGGAAAAGGCGAGAGTGCGCGAGCACACAGGAGCAAAGACAAGCAGCGCAGCTTGATGCGTAGTAAAAAAAAATAATAAATAGACAACTGGTCGACCTCATTAGAAATAAAAACCCAAAAGATTAGATAGACAAACAAACAAACACATAAATGTGGAGAGAAGGGCAGTGCGCGCAGGAGCAAAGGTAAACAGCAGACAGACCTGAATCCTTATCTTTACAAGGTCGACCTCAGAACTTTGTTCAGTTTGTCTCGGTGACGGATAATGGAAGGAAGGGACGGCAACTGGTCGACTTCATTTAAATAAACAAATAAAAAATAAGATAAACTCTCAGGAATAGATAAATAATAACAAAAAAATTGTAAAGTGGAGAAAGCGAGAGCGCGCGAATGCACTCAAGCAAACACAAACAGCACAGCACGATGCGTATTTTTTTTTAAAATTGACAAAATAAATCAAAAATAAATCAAAAATAAAAATAAGTGGAAAAGGCGAGAGTGCGCGAGCACACAGGAGCAAAGACAAGCAGCGCAGCTTGATGCGTAGTAAAAAAAATAATAAATAGACAACTGGTCGACCTCATTAGAAATAAAAACCCAAAAGATTAGATAGACAAACAAACAAACACATAAATGTGGAAAGAAGGGCAGTGCGCGCAGGAGCAAAGGTAAACAGCAGACAGACCTGAATCCTCATCTTTACAAGGTCGACCTCAGAACTTTGTTCAGTTTGTCTCGGTGACGGATAATGGAAGGAAGGGCAGGCAACTGGTCGACTTCATTTAAATAAACAAATAAAAAATAAGATAAACTCTCAGGAATAGATAAATAATAACAAAAAAATTGTAAAGTGGAGAAAGCGAGAGCGCGCGAATGCACTCAAGCAAACACAAACAGCACAGCACGATGCGTATTTTTTTTTAAATTGACAAAATAAATCAAAAATAAATCAAAAATAAAAATAAGTGGAAAAGGCGAGAGTGCGCGAGCACAAAGGAGCAAAGACAAGCAGCGCAGCTTGATGCGTAGTAAAAAAAATAATAAATAGACAACTGGTCGACCTCATTAGAAATAAAAACCCAAAAGATTAGATAGACAAACAAACAAACACATAAATGTGGAGAGAAGGGCAGTGCGCGCAAGGGCAAAGGTAAACAGCAGACAGACCTGAATCCTTATCTTTACAAGGTCGACCTCAGAACTTTGTTCAGTTTGTCTCGGTGACGGATAATGGAAGGAAGGGCAGGCAACTGGTCCACTTCATTTAAATAAACAAATAAAAAATAAGATAAACTCTCAGGATTAGATAAATAATAACAAAAAAATTGTAAAGTGGAGAAAGCGCGAGCGCGCGAATGCACTCAAGCAAACAGAAACAGCACAGCACGATGCGTATTTTTTTTTAAAATTGACAAAATAAATCAAAAATAAATCAAAAATAAAAATAAGTGGAAAAGGCGAGAGTGCGCGAGCACACAGGAGCAAAGACAAGCAGCGCAGCTTGATGCGTAGTAAAAAAAATAATAAATAGACAACTGGTCGACCTCATTAGAAATAAACACCCAAAAGATTAGATAGACAAACAAACAAACACATAAATGTGGAGAGAAGGGCAGTGCGCGCAGGAGCAAAGGTAAAGAGCAGACATACCTGAATCCTTATCTTTACAAGGTCGACCTCAGAACTTTGTTCAGTTTGTCTCGGTGACGGATAATGGAAGGAAGGGCAGGCAACTGGTCGACTTCATTTAAATAAACAAATAAAATATAAGATAAACTCTCAGGAATAGATAAATAATAACAAAAAAATTGTAAAGTGGAGAAAGCGAGAGCGCGCGAATGCACTCAAGCAAACACAAACAGCACAGCACGATGCGTATTTTTTTTTTAAAATTGAGAAAATAAATCAAAAATAAATCAAAAATAAAAATAAGTGGAAAAGGCGAGAGTGCGCGAGCACACAGGAGCAAAGACAAGCAGCGCAGCTTGATGCGTAGTAAAAAAAAATAATAAATAGACAACTGGTCGACCTCATTAGAAATAAAAACCCAAAAGATTAGATAGACAAACAAACAAACACATAAATGTGGAGAGAAGGGCAGTGCGCGCAGGAGCAAAGGTAAACAGCAGACAGACCTGAATCCTTATCTTTACAAGGTCGACCTCAGAACTTTGTTCAGTTTGTCTCGGTGACGGATAATGGAAGGAAGGGCCGGCAACTGGTCGACTTCATTTAAATAAACAAATAAAAAATAAGATAAACTCTCAGGAATAGATAAATAATAACAAAAAAATTGTAAAGTGGAGAAAGCGAGAGCGCGCGAATGCACTCAAGCAAACACAAACAGCACAGCACGATGCGTATTTTTTTTTAAAATTGACAAAATAAATCAAAAATAAATCAAAAATAAAAATAAGTGGAAAAGGCGAGAGTGCGCGAGCACACAGGAGCAAAGACAAGCAGCGCAGCTTGATGCGTAGTAAAAAAAATAATAAATAGACAACTGGTCGACCTCATTAGAAATAAAAACCCAAAAGATTAGATAGACAAACAAACAAACACATAAATGTGGAAAGAAGGGCAGTGCGCGCAGGAGCAAAGGTAAACAGCAGACAGACCTGAATCCTTATCTTTACAAGGTCGACCTCAGAACTTTGTTCAGTTTGTCTCGGTGACGGATAATGGAAGGAAGGGCAGGCAACTGGTCGACTTCATTTAAATAAACAAATAAAATATAAGATAAACTCTCAGGAATAGATAAATAATAACAAAAAAATTGTAAAGTGGAGAAAGCGAGAGCGCGCGAATGCACTCAAGCAAACACAAACAGCACAGCACGATGCGTATTTTTTTTTAAATTAACAAAATAAATCAAAAATAAATCAAAAATAAAAATAAGTGGAAAAGGCGAGAGTGCGCGAGCACACAGGAGCAAAGACAAGCAGCACAGCTTGATGCGTAGTAAAAAAAATAATAAATAGACAACTGGTCGACCTCATTAGAAATAAAAACCCAAAAGATTAGATAGACAAACAAACAAACACCTAAATGTGGAGAGAAGGGCAGTGCGCGCAGGAGCAAAGGTAAACAGCAGACAGACCTGAATCCTCATCTTTACAAGGTCGACCTCAGAACTTTGTTCAGTTTGTCTCGGTGACGGATAATGGAAGGAAGGGCAGGCAACTGGTCGACTTCATTTAAATAAACAAATAAAAAATAAGATAAACTCTCAGGAATAGATAAATAATAACAAAAAAATTGGAAAGTGGAGAAAGCGAGAGCGCGCGAATGCACTCAAGCAAACACAAACAGCACAGCACGATGCGTATTTTTTTTTAAATTGACAAAATAAATCAAAAATAAATCAAAAATAAAAATAAGTGGAAAAGGCGAGAGTGCGCGAGCACAAAGGAGCAAAGACAAGCAGCGCAGCTTGATGCGTAGTAAAAAAAATAATAAATAGACAACTGGTCGACCTCATTAGAAATAAAAACCCAAAAGATTAGATAGACAAACAAACAAACACATAAATGTGGAGAGAAGTTCAGTGCGCGCAAGAGCAAAGGTAAACAGCAGACAGACCTGAATCCTTATCTTTACAAGGTCGACCTCAGAACTTTGTTCAGTTTGTCTCGGTGACGGATAATGGAAGGAAGGGCAGGCAACTGGTCGACTTCATTTAAGTAAACAAATAAAAAATAAGATAAACTCTCAGGAATAGAAAAATAATAACAAACAAATTGTAAAGTGGACAAAGCGAGAGCGCGCGAATGCACACAAGCAAACACAAACAGCACAGCACGATGCGTATTTTTTTTAAATTGACAAAATAAATCAAAAATGAATCAAAAATAAAAATAAGTGGAAAAGGCGAGAGTGCGCGAGCACACAGGAGCAAAGACAAGTAGCGCAGCTTGATGCGTATTAAAAAAAATAATAAATAGACAACTGGTCGACCTCATTAGAAATAAAAACCCAAAAGATTAGATAGACAAACAAACAAACACATAAATGTGGAGAGAAGGGCAGTGCGCGCAGGAGCAAAGGTAAACAGCAGACAGACTGAATCCTTATCTTTACAAGGTCGACCTCAGAACTTTGTTCAGTTTGTCTCGGTGACGGATAATGGAAGGAAGGGCAGGCAACTGATTGACTTCATTTAAATAAACAAATAAAAAATAAGATAAACTCTCAGGAATAGATAAATAATAACAAAAAAATTGTAAAGTGGAGAAAGCGAGAGCGCGCGAATGGACTCAAGCAAACACAAACAGCACAGCACGATGCGTATTTTTTTTTAAAATTGACAAAATAAATCAAAAATAAATCAAAAATAAAAATAAGTGGAAAAGGCGAGAGTGCGCGAGCACACAGGAGCAAAGACAAGCAGCGCAGCTTGATGCATAGTAAAAAAAATAATAAATAGACAACTGGTCGACCTCATTAGAAATAAAAACCCAAAAGATTAGATAGACAAACAAACAAACACATAAATGTGGAGAGAAGTTCAGTGCGCGCAAGAGCAAAGGTAAACAGCAGACAGACCTGAATCCTTATCTTTACAAGGTCGACCTCAGAACTTTGTTCAGTTTGTCTCGGTGACCGATAGTGGAAGGAAGTGCAGGCAACTGGTCGACTTCATTTAAATAAACAAATAAAAAATAAGATAAACTCTCAGGAATAGATAAATAATAAAAAAAAAATTGTAAAGTGGAGAAAGCGAGAGCGCGCGAATGCACTCAAGCAAACAGAAACAGCACAGCACGATGTGTATTTTTTTTTAAAATTGACAAAATAAATCAAAAATAAATCAAAAATAAAAATAAGTGGAAAAGGCGAGAGTGCGCGAGCACACAGGAGCAAAGACAAGCAGCGCAGCTTGATGCGTAGTAAAAAAAAAAAAATAGACAACTGGTCGACCCCATTAGAAATAAAAACCCAAAAGATTAGATAGACAAACAAACAAACACATAAATGTGGAAAGAAGGGCAGTGCGCGCAGGAGCAAAGGTAAACAGCAGACAGACCTGAATCCTTATCTTTACAAGGTCGACCTCAGAACTTTGTTCAGTTTGTCTCGGTGACGGATAATGGAAGGAAGGGCAGGCAACTGGTCGACTTCATTTAAATAAACAAATAAAATATAAGATAAACTCTCAGGAATAGATAAATAATAACAAAAAAATTGTAAAGTGGAGAAAGCGAGAGCGCGCGAATGCACTCAAGCAAACACAAACAGCACAGCACGATGCGTATTTTTTTTTAAATTAACAAAATAAATCAAAAATAAATCAAAAATAAAAATAAGTGGAAAAGGCGAGAGTGCGCGAGCACACAGGAGCAAAGACAAGCAGCACAGCTTGATGCGTAGTAAAAAAAATAATAAATAGACAACTGGTCGACCTCATTAGAAATAAAAACCCAAAAGATTAGATAGACAAACAAACAAACACCTAAATGTGGAGAGAAGGGCAGTGCGCGCAGGAGCAAAGGTAAACAGCAGACAGACCTGAATCCTCATCTTTACAAGGTCGACCTCAGAACTTTGTTCAGTTTGTCTCGGTGACGGATAATGGAAGGAAGGGCAGGCAACTGGTCGACTTCATTTAAATAAACAAATAAAAAATAAGATAAACTCTCAGGAATAGATAAATAATAACAAAAAAATTGTAAAGTGGAGAAAGCGAGAGCGCGCGAATGCACTCAAGCAAACACAAACAGCACAGCACGATGCGTATTTTTTTTTAAATTGACAAAATAAATCAAAAATAAATCAAAAATAAAAATAAGTGGAAAAGGCGAGAGTGCGCGAGCACAAAGGAGCAAAGACAAGCAGCGCAGCTTGATGCGTAGTAAAAAAAATAATAAATAGACAACTGGTCGACCTCATTAGAAATAAAAACCCAAAAGATTAGATAGACAAACAAACAAACACATAAATGTGGAGAGAAGTTCAGTGCGCGCAAGAGCAAAGGTAAACAGCAGACAGACCTGAATCCTTATCTTTACAAGGTCGACCTCAGAACTTTGTTCAGTTTGTCTCGGTGACGGATAATGGAAGGAAGGGCAGGCAACTGGTCGACTTCATTTAAGTAAACAAATAAAAAATAAGATAAACTCTCAGGAATAGAAAAATAATAACAAACAAATTGTAAAGTGGACAAAGCGAGAGCGCGCGAATGCACACAAGCAAACACAAACAGCACAGCACGATGCGTATTTTTTTTAAATTGACAAAATAAATCAAAAATGAATCAAAAATAAAAATAAGTGGAAAAGGCGAGAGTGCGCGAGCACACAGGAGCAAAGACAAGCAGCGCAGCTTGATGCGTATTAAAAAAAATAATAAATAGACAACTGGTCGACCTCATTAGAAATAAAAACCCAAAAGATTAGATAGACAAACAAACAAACACATAAATGTGGAGAGAAGGGCAGTGCGCGCAGGAGCAAAGGTAAACAGCAGACAGACTGAATCCTTATCTTTACAAGGTCGACCTCAGAACTTTGTTCAGTTTGTCTCGTTGACGGATAATGGAAGGAAGGGCAGGCAACTGATTGACTTCATTTAAATAAACAAATAAAAAATAAGATAAACTCTCAGGAATAGATAAATAATAACAAAAAAATTGTAAAGTGGAGAAAGCGAGAGCGCGCGAATGGACTCAAGCAAACACAAACAGCACAGCACGATGCGTATTTTTTTTTAAAATTGACAAAATAAATCAAAAATAAATCAAAAATAAAAATAAGTGGAAAAGGCGAGAGTGCGCGAGCACACAGGAGCAAAGACAAGCAGCGCAGCTTGATGCGTAGTAAAAAAAATAATAAATAGAAAACTGGTCGACCTCATTAGAAATAAAAACCCAAAAGATTAGATAGACAAACAAACAAACACATAAATGTGGAAAGAAGGGCAGTGCGCGCAGGAGCAAAGGTAAACAGCAGACAGACCTGAATCCTTATCTTTACAAGGTCGACCTCAGAACTTTGTTCAGTTTGTCTCGGTGACGGATAATGGAAGGAAGGGCAGGCAACTGGTCCACTTCATTTAAATAAACAAATAAAAAATAAGATAAACTCTCAGGAATAGATAAATAATAAAAAAAATTGTAAAGTGGAGAAAGCGAGAGCGCGCGAATGCACTCAAGCAAACAGAAACAGCACAGCACGATGCGTATTTTTTTTTAAATTGACAAAATAAATCAAAAATAAATCAAAAATAAAAATAAGCGGAAAAGGCGAGAGTGCGCGAGCACACAGGAGCAAAGACAAGCAGCGCAGCTTGATGCGTAGTAAAAAAAAAAAAATAGACAACTGGTCGACCCCATTAGAAATAAAAACCCAAAAGATTAGATAGACAAACAAACAAACACATAAATGTGGAGAGAAGGGCAGTGCGCGCAGGAGCAAAGTAAACAGCAGACAGACCTGAATCCTTATCTTTACAAGGTCGACCTCAGAACTTTGTTCAGTTTGTCTCGGTGACGGATAATGGAAGGAAGGGCCGGCAACTGGTCGACTTCATTTAAATAAACAAATAAAAAATAAGATAAACTCTCAGGATTAGATAAATAATAACAAAAAAATTGTAAAGTGGAGAAAGCGAGAGCGCGCGAATGCACTCAAGCAAACACAAACAGCACAGCACGATGCGTATTTTTTTTTAAAATTGACAAAATAAATCAAAAATAAAAATAAGTGGAAAAGGCGAGAGTGCGCGAGCACACAGGAGCAAAGACAAGCAGCGCAGCTTGATGCGTAGTAAAAAAAATAATAAATAGACAACTGGTCGACCTCATTAGAAATAAAAACCCAAAAGATTAGATAGACAAACAAACAAACACATAAATGTGGAGAGAAGGGCAGTGCGCGCAGGAGCAAAGGTAAAGAGCAGACATACCTGAATCCTTATCTTTACAAGGTCGACCTCAGAACTTTGTTCAGTTTGTCTCGGTGACGGATAATGGAAGGAAGGGCAGGCAACTGGTCGACTTCATTTAAATAAACAAATAAAATATAAGATAAACTCTCAGGAATAGATAAATAATAACAAAAAAATTGTAAAGTGGAGAAAGCGAGAGCGCGCGAATGCACTCAAGCAAACACAAACAGCACAGCACGATGCGTATTTTTTTTTTAAAATTGAGAAAATAAATCAAAAATAAATCAAAAATAAAAATAAGTGGAAAAGGCGAGAGTGCGCGAGCACACAGGAGCAAAGACAAGCAGCGCAGCTTGATGCGTAGTAAAAAAAAATAATAAATCGACAACTGGTCGACCTCATTAGAAATAAAACCCCAAAAGATTAGATAGACAAACAAACAAACACATAAATGTGGAGAGAAGGGCAGTGCGCGCAGGAGCAAAGGTAAACAGCAGACAGACCTGAATCCTTATCTTTACAAGGTCGACCTCAGAACTTTGTTCAGTTTGTCTCGGTGACGGATAATGGAAGGAAGGGCCGGCAACTGGTCGACTTCATTTAAATAAACAAATAAAAAATAAGATAAACTCTCAGGAATAGATAAATAATAACAAAAAAATTGTAAAGTGGAGAAAGCGAGAGCGCGCGAATGCACTCAAGCAAACACAAACAGCACAGCACGATGCGTATTTTTTTTTAAATTGACAAAATAAATCAAAAATAAATCAAAAATAAAAATAAGTGGAAAAGGCGAGAGTGCGCGAGCACACAGGAGCAAAGACAAGCAGCGCAGCTTGATGCGTAGTAAAAAAAATAATAAATAGACAACTGGTCGACCTCATTAGAAATAAAAACCCAAAAGATTAGATAGACAAACAAACAAACACATAAATGTGTAGAGAAGGGCAGTGCGCGCAGGAGCAAAGGTAAACAGCAGACAGACGTGAATCCTTATCTTTACAAGGTCGACCTCAGAACTTTGTTCAGTTTGTCTCGGTGACGGATAATGGAAGGAAGGGCAGGCAACTGGTCGACTTCATTTAAATAAACAAATAATAAATAAGATAAACTCTCAGGAATAGATAAATAATAACAAAAAAAATTGTAAAGTGGAGAAAGCGAGAGCGCGCGAATGCACTCAAGCAAACACAAACAGCACAGCACGATGCGTATTTTATTTTAAATTGACAAAATAAATTAAAAATAAATCAAAAATAAAAATAAGTGGAAAAGGCGAGAGTGCGCGAGCACACAGGAGCAAAGACAAGCAGCGCAGCTTGATGCCTAGTAGAAAAAATAATAAATAGACAACTGGTCGACCTCATTAGAAATAAAAACCCAAAAGATTAGATAGACAAACAAACAAACACATAAATGTGGAGAGAAGGGCAATGCGCGCAGGAGCAAAGGTAAACAGCAGACAGACCTAAATCCTTATCTTTACAAGGTCGACCTCAGAACTTTGTTCAGTTTGTCTCGGTGACGGATAATGGAAGGAAGAGCAGGCAACTGGTCGACTTCATTTAAATAAACAAATAAAAAATAAGATAAACTCTCAGGAATAGATAAATAATAACAAACAAAGTGTAAAGTGGACAAAGCGAGAGCGCGCGAATGCACTCAAGCAAACACAAACAGCAAAGCACGATGCGTATTTTTTTTAAATTGACAAAATAAATCAAAAATAAATCAAAAATAAAAATAAGTGGAAAAGGCGAGAGTGCGCGAGCACACAGGAGCAAAGAAAAGCAGCCCAGCCTGATGCGTAGTAAAAAAAATAATAAATAGACAACTGGTCGACCTCATTAGAAATAAAAACCCAAAAGATTAGATAGACAAACAAACAAACACATAAATGTGGAGAGAAGGGCAGTGCGCGCAGGAGCAAAGGTAAACAGCAGACAGACCTGAATCCTTATCTTTACAAGGTCGACCTCAGAACTTTGTTCAGTTTGTCTCGGTGACGGATAATGGAAGGAAGGGCAGGCAACTGGTCGACTTCATTTAAATAAACAAATAAAAAATAAGATAAACTCTCAGGAATAGATAAATTATAACAAAAAAATTGTAAAGTGGAGAAAGCGAGAGCGCGCGAATGGACTCAAGCAAACACAAACAGCACAGCACGATGCGTATTTTTTTTTAAAAATTGACAAAATAAATCAAAAATAAATCAAAAATAAAAATAAGTGGAAAAGGCGAGAGTGCGCGAGCACACAGGAGCAAAGACAAGCAGCACAGCTTGATGCGTAGTAAAAAAAATAATAAATAGACAACTGGTCGACCTCATTAGAAATAAAAACCCAAAAGATTAGATAGACAAACAAACAAACACATAAATGTGGAAAGAAGGGCAGTGCGCGCAGGAGCAAAGGTAAACAGCAGACAGACCTGAATCCTTATCTTTACAAGGTCGACCTCAGAACTTTTTTCAGTTTGTCTCGGTGACGGATAATGGAAGGAAGGGCAGGCAACTGGTCGACTTCATTTAAATAAACAAATAAAATATAAGATAAACTCTCAGGAATAGATAAATAATAACAAAAAAATTGTAAAGTGGAGAAAGCGAGAGCGCGCGAATGCACTCAAGCAAACACAAACAGCACAGCACGATGCGTATTTTTTTTTAAATTAACAAAATAAATCAAAAATAAATCAAAAATAAAAATAAATGGAAAAGGCGAGAGTGCGCGAGCACACAGGAGCAAAGACAAGCAGCACAGCTTGATGCGTAGTAAAAAAAATAATAAATAGACAACTGGTCGACCTCATTAGAAATAAAAACCCAAAAGATTAGATAGACAAACAAACAAACACATAAATGTGGAGAGAAGGGCAGTGCGCGCAGGAGCAAAGGTAAACAGCAGACAGACCTGAATCCTCATCTTTACAAGGTCGACCTCAGAACTTTGTTCAGTTTGTCTCGGTGACGGATAATGGAAGGAAGGGCAGGCAACTGGTCCACTTCATTTAAATAAACAAATAAAAAATAAGATAAACTCTCAGGAATAGATAAATAATAACAAAAAAATTGTAAAGTGGAGAAAGCGAGAGCGCGCGAATGCACTCAAGCAAACACAAACAGCACAGCACGATGCGTATTTTTTTTAAATTGACAAAATAAATCAAAAATAAATCAAAAATAAAAATAAGTGGAAAAGGCGAGAGTGCGCGAGCACAAAGGAGCAAAGACAAGCAGCGCAGCTTGATGCGTAGTAAAAAAAATAATAAATAGACAACTGGTCGACCTCATTAGAAATAAAAACCCAAAAGATTAGATAGACAAACAAACAAACACATAAATGTGGAGAGAAGGGCAGTGCGCGCAAGAGCAAAGGTAAACAGCAGACAGACCTGAATCCTTATCTTTACAAGGTCGACCTCAGAACTTTGTTCAGTTTGTCTCGGTGACGGATAATGGAAGGAAGGGCAGGCAACTGGTCGACTTCATTTAAATAAACAAATAAAAAATAAGATAAACTCTCAGGAATAGATAAATAATAAAAAAAAATTGTAAAGTGGAGAAAGCGAGAGCGCGCGAATGCACTCAAGCAAACAGAAACAGCACAGCACGATGCGTATTTTTTTTTAAAATTGACAAAATAAATCAAAAATAAATCAAAAATAAAAATAAGTGGAAAAGGCGAGAGTGCGCGAGCACACAGGAGCAAAGACAAGCAGCGCAGCTTGATGCGTAGTAAAAAAAAAAAATAGACAACTGGTCGACCCCATTAGAAATAAAAACCCAAAAGATTAGATAGACAAACAAACAAACACATAAATGTGGAGAGAAGGGCAGTGCGCGCAGGAGCAAAGTAAACAGCAGACAGACCTGAATCCTTATCTTTACAAGGTCGACCTCAGAACTTTGTTCAGTTTGTCTCGGTGACGGATAATGGAAGGAAGGGCCGGCAACTGGTCGACTTCATTTAAATAAACAAATAAAAAATAAGATAAACTCTCAGGATTAGATAAATAATAACAAAAAAATTGTAAAGTGGAGAAAGCGCGAGCGCGCGAATGCACTCAAGCAAACAGAAACAGCACAGCACGATGCGTATTTTTTTTTAAAATTGACAAAATAAATCAAAAATAAATCAAAAATAAAAATAAGTGGAAAAGGCGAGAGTGCGCGAGCACACAGGAGCAAAGACAAGCAGCGCAGCTTGATGCGTAGTAAAAAAAATAATAAATAGACAACTGGTCGACCTCATTAGAAATAAAAACCCAAAAGATTAGATAGACAAACAAACAAACACATAAATGTGGAGAGAAGGGCAGTGCGCGCAGGAGCAAAGGTAAAGAGCAGACAGACCTGAATCCTTATCTTTACAAGGTCGACCTCAGAACTTTGTTCAGTGTGTCTCGGTGACGGATAATGGAAGGAAGGGCAGGCAACTGGTCGACTTCATTTAAATAAACAAATAAAATATAAGATAAACTCTCAGGAATAGATAAATAATAACAAAAAAATTGTAAAGTGGAGAAAGCGAGAGCGCGCGAATGCACTCAAGCAAACACAAACAGCACAGCACGATGCGTATTTTTTTTTTAAAATTGAGAAAATAAATCAAAAATAAATCAAAAATAAAAATAAGTGGAAAAGGCGAGAGTGCGCGAGCACACAGGAGCAAAGACAAGCAGCGCAGCTTGATGCGTAGTAAAAAAAAATAATAAATAGACAACTGGTCGACCTCATTAGAAATAAAAACCCAAAAGATTAGATAGACAAACAAACAAACACATAAATGTGGAGAGAAGGGCAGTGCGCGCAGGAGCAAAGGTAAACAGCAGACAGACCTGAATCCTTATCTTTACAAGGTCGACCTCAGAACTTTGTTCAGTTTGTCTCGGTGACGGATAATGGAAGGAAGGGACGGCAACTGGTCGACTTCATTTAAATAAACAAATAAAAAATAAGATAAACTCTCAGGAATAGATAAATAATAACAAAAAAATTGTAAAGTGGAGAAAGCGAGAGCGCGCGAATGCACTCAAGCAAACACAAACAGCACAGCACGATGCGTATTTTTTTTTAAAATTGACAAAATAAATCAAAAATAAATCAAAAATAAAAATAAGTGGAAAAGGCGAGAGTGCGCGAGCACACAGGAGCAAAGACAAGCAGCGCAGCTTGATGCGTAGTAAAAAAAATAATAAATAGACAACTGGTCGACCTCATTAGAAATAAAAACCCAAAAGATTAGATAGACAAACAAACAAACACATAAATGTGGAAAGAAGGGCAGTGCGCGCAGGAGCAAAGGTAAACAGCAGACAGACCTGAATCCTCATCTTTACAAGGTCGACCTCAGAACTTTGTTCAGTTTGTCTCGGTGACGGATAATGGAAGGAAGGGCAGGCAACTGGTCCACTTCATTTAAATAAACAAATAAAAAATAAGATAAACTCTCAGGAATAGATAAATAATAACAAAAAAATTGTAAAGTGGAGAAAGCGAGAGCGCGCGAATGCACTCAAGCAAACACAAACAGCACAGCACGATGCGTATTTTTTTTTAAATTGACAAAATAAATCAAAAATAAATCAAAAATAAAAATAAGTGGAAAAGGCGAGAGTGCGCGAGCACAAAGGAGCAAAGACAAGCAGCGCAGCTTGATGCGTAGTAAAAAAAATAATAAATAGACAACTGGTCGACCTCATTAGAAATAAAAACCCAAAAGATTAGATAGACAAACAAACAAACACATAAATGTGGAGAGAAGGGCAGTGCACGCAAGAGCAAAGGTAAACAGCAGACAGACCTGAATCCTTATCTTTACAAGGTCGACCTCAGAACTTTGTTCAGTTTGTCTCGGTGACGGATAATGGAAGGAAGGGCAGGCAACTGGTCGACTTCATTTAAATAAACAAATAAAAAATAAGATAAACTCTCAGGAATAGATAAATAATAAAAAAAAATTGTAAAGTGGAGAAAGCGAGAGCGCGCGAATGCACTCAAGCAAACAGAAACAGCACAGCACGATGCGTATTTTTTTTTAAAATTGACAAAATAAATCAAAAATAAATCAAAAATAAAAATAAGTGGAAAAGGCGAGAGTGCGCGAGCACACAGGAGCAAAGACAAGCAGCGCAGCTTGATGCGTAGTAAAAAAAAAAAAATAGACAACTGGTCGACCCCATTAGAAATAAAAACCCAAAAGATTAGATAGACAAACAAACAAACACATAAATGTGGAGAGAAGGGCAGTGCGCGCAGGAGCAAAGTAAACAGCAGACAGACCTGAATCCTTATCTTTACAAGGTCGACCTCAGAACTTTGTTCAGTTTGTCTCGGTGACGGATAATGGAAGGAAGGGCCGGCAACTGGTCGACTTCATTTAAATAAACAAATAAAAAATAAGATAAACTCTCAGGATTAGATAAATAATAACAAAAAAATTGTAAAGTGGAGAAAGCGCGAGCGCGCGAATGCACTCAAGCAAACAGAAACAGCACAGCACGATGCGTATTTTTTTTTAAAATTGACAAAATAAATCAAAAATAAATCAAAAATAAAAATAAGTGGAAAAGGCGAGAGTGCGCGAGCACACAGGAGCAAAGACAAGCAGCGCAGCTTGATGCGTAGTAAAAAAAATAATAAATAGACAACTGGTCGACCTCATTAGAAATAAAAACCCAAAAGATTAGATAGACAAACAAACAAACACATAAATGTGGAGAGAAGGGCAGTGCGCGCAGGAGCAAAGGTAAAGAGCAGACATACCTGAATCCTTATCTTTACAAGGTCGACCTCAGAACTTTGTTCAGTTTGTCTCGGTGACGGATAATGGAAGGAAGGGCAGGCAACTGGTCGACTTCATTTAAATAAACAAATAAAATATAAGATAAACTCTCAGGAATAGATAAATAATAACAAAAAAATTGTAAAGTGGAGAAAGCGAGAGCGCGCGAATGCACTCAAGCAAACACAAACAGCACAGCACGATGCGTATTTTTTTTTTAAAATTGAGAAAATAAATCAAAAATAAATCAAAAATAAAAATAAGTGGAAAAGGCGAGAGTGCGCGAGCACACAGGAGCAAAGACAAGCAGCGCAGCTTGATGCGTAGTAAAAAAAAATAATAAATAGACAACTGGTCGACCTCATTAGAAATAAAAACCCAAAAGATTAGATAGACAAACAAACAAACACATAAATGTGGAGAGAAGGGCAGTGCGCGCAGGAGCAAAGGTAAACAGCAGACAGACCTGAATCCTTATCTTTACAAGGTCGACCTCAGAACTTTGTTCAGTTTGTCTCGGTGACGGATAATGGAAGGAAGGGCCGGCAAATGGTCGACTTCATTTAAATAAACAAATAAAAAATAAGATAAACTCTCAGGAATAGATAAATAATAACAAAAAAATTGTAAAGTGGAGAAAGCGAGAGCGCGCGAATGCACTCAAGCAAACACAAACAGCACAGCACGATGCGTATTTTTTTTTAAAATTGACAAAATAAATCAAAAATAAATCAAAAATAAAAATAAGTGGAAAAGGCGAGAGTGCGCGAGCACACAGGAGCAAAGACAAGCAGCGCAGCTTGATGCGTAGTAAAAAAAATAATAAATAGACAACTGGTCGACCTCATTAGAAATAAAAACCCAAAAGATTAGATAGACAAACAAACAAACACATAAATGTGGAAAGAAGGGCAGTGCGCGCAGGAGCAAAGGTAAACAGCAGACAGACCTGAATCCTTATCTTTACAAGGTCGACCTCAGAACTTTGTTCAGTTTGTCTCGGTGACGGATAATGGAAGGAAGGGCAGGCAACTGGTCGACTTCATTTAAATAAACAAATAAAATATAAGATAAACTCTCAGGAATAGATAAATAATAACAAAAAAATTGTAAAGTGGAGAAAGCGAGAGCGCGCGAATGCACTCAAGCAAACACAAACAGCACAGCACGATGCGTATTTTTTTTTAAATTAACAAAATAAATCAAAAATAAATCAAAAATAAAAATAAGTGGAAAAGGCGAGAGTGCGCGAGCACACAGGAGCAAAGACAAGCAGCACAGCTTGATGCGTAGTAAAAAAAATAATAAATAGACAACTGGTCGACCTCATTAGAAATAAAAACCCAAAAGATTAGATAGACAAACAAACAAACACCTAAATGTGGAGAGAAGGGCAGTGCGCGCAGGAGCAAAGGTAAACAGCAGACAGACCTGAATCCTCATCTTTACAAGGTCGACCTCAGAACTTTGTTCAGTTTGTCTCGGTGACGGATAATGGAAGGAAGGGCAGGCAACTGGTCGACTTCATTTAAATAAACAAATAAAAAATAAGATAAACTCTCAGGAATAGATAAATAATAACAAAAAAATTGTAAAGTGGAGAAAGCGAGAGCGCGCGAATGCACTCAAGCAAACACAAACAGCACAGCACGATGCGTATTTTTTTTTAAATTGACAAAATAAATCAAAAATAAATCAAAAATAAAAATAAGTGGAAAAGGCGAGAGTGCGCGAGCACAAAGGAGCAAAGACAAGCAGCGCAGCTTGATGCGTAGTAAAAAAAATAATAAATAGACAACTGGTCGACCTCATTAGAAATAAAAACCCAAAAGATTAGATAGACAAACAAACAAACACATAAATGTGGAGAGAAGTTCAGTGCGCGCAAGAGCAAAGGTAAACAGCAGACAGACCTGAATCCTTATCTTTACAAGGTCGACCTCAGAACTTTGTTCAGTTTGTCTCGGTGACGGATAATGGAAGGAAGGGCAGGCAACTGGTCGACTTCATTTAAGTAAACAAATAAAAAATAAGATAAACTCTCAGGAATAGAAAAATAATAACAAACAAATTGTAAAGTGGACAAAGCGAGAGCGCGCGAATGCACACAAGCAAACACAAACAGCACAGCACGATGCGTATTTTTTTTAAATTGACAAAATAAATCAAAAATGAATCAAAAATAAAAATAAGTGGAAAAGGCGAGAGTGCGCGAGCACACAGGAGCAAAGACAAGCAGCGCAGCTTGATGCGTATTAAAAAAAATAATAAATAGACAACTGGTCGACCTCATTAGAAATAAAAACCCAAAAGATTAGATAGACAAACAAACAAACACATAAATGTGGAGAGAAGGGCAGTGCGCGCAGGAGCAAAGGTAAACAGCAGACAGACTGAATCCTTATCTTTACAAGGTCGACCTCAGAACTTTGTTCAGTTTGTCTCGGTGACGGATAATGGAAGGAAGGGCAGGCAACTGATTGACTTCATTTAAATAAACAAATAAAAAATAAGATAAACTCTCAGGAATAGATAAATAATAACAAAAAAATTGTAAAGTGGAGAAAGCGAGAGCGCGCGAATGGACTCAAGCAAACACAAACAGCACAGCACGATGCGTATTTTTTTTTAAAATTGACAAAATAAATCAAAAATAAATCAAAAATAAAAATAAGTGGAAAAGGCGAGAGTGCGCGAGCACACAGGAGCAAAGACAAGCAGCGCAGCTTGATGCGTAGTAAAAAAAATAATAAATAGAAAACTGGTCGACCTCATTAGAAATAAAAACCCAAAAGATTAGATAGACAAACAAACAAACACATAAATGTGGAAAGAAGGGCAGTGCGCGCAGGAGCAAAGGTAAACAGCAGACAGACCTGAATCCTTATCTTTACAAGGTCGACCTCAGAACTTTGTTCAGTTTGTCTCGGTGACGGATAATGGAAGGAAGGGCAGGCAACTGGTCGACTTCATTTAAATAAACAAATAAAATATAAGATAAACTCTCAGGAATAGATAAATAATAACAAAAAAATTGTAAAGTGGAGAAAGCGAGAGAGCGCGAATGCACTCAAGCAAACACAAACAGCACAGCACGATGCGTATTTTTTTTTAAATTAACAAAATAAATCAAAAATAAATCAAAAATAAAAATAAGTGGAAAAGGCGAGAGTGCGCGAGCACACAGGAGCAAAGACAAGCAGCACAGCTTGATGCGTAGTAAAAAAAATAATAAATAGACAACTGGTCGACCTCATTAGAAATAAAAACCCAAAAGATTACATAGACAAACAAACAAACACATAAATGTGGAGAGAAGGGCAGTGCGCGCAGGAGCAAAGGTAAACAGCAGACAGACCTGAATCCTCATCTTTACAAGGTCGACCTCAGAACATTGTTCAGTTTGTCTCGGTGACGGATAATGGAAGGAAGGGCAGGCAACTGGTAGACTTCATTTAAATAAACAAATAAAAAATAAGATAAACTCTCAGGAATAGATAAATAATAACAAAAAAATTGTAAAGTGGGGAAAGCGAGAGCGCGCGAATGCACTCAAGCAAACACAAACAGCACAGCACGATGCGTATTTTTTTTTAAAATTGACAAAATAAATCAAAAATAAATCAAAAATAAAAATAAGTGGAAAAGGCGAGAGTGCGCGAGCACAAAGGAGCAAAGACAAGCAGCGCAGCTTGATGCGTAGTAAAAAAAATAATAAATAGACAACTGGTCGACCTCATTAGAAATAAAAACCCAAAAGATTAGATAGACAAACAAACAAACACATAAATGTGGAGAGAAGTTCAGTGCGCGCAAGAGCAAAGGTAAACAGCAGACAGACCTGAATCCTTATCTTTACAAGGTCGACCTCAGAACTTTGTTCAGTTTGTCTCGGTGACCGATAGTGGAAGGAAGTGCAGGCAACTGGTCGACTTCATTTAAATAAACAAATAAAAAATAAGATAAACTCTCAGGAATAGATAAATAATAAAAAAAAAATTGTAAAGTGGAGAAAGCGAGAGCGCGCGAATGCACTCAAGCAAACAGAAACAGCACAGCACGATGTGTATTTTTTTTTAAAATTGACAAAATAAATCAAAAATAAATCAAAAATAAAAATAAGTGGAAAAGGCGAGAGTGCGCGAGCACACAGGAGCAAAGACAAGCAGCGCAGCTTGATGCGTAGTAAAAAAAAAAAATAGACAACTGGTCGACCCCATTAGAAATAAAAACCCAAAAGATTAGATAGACAAACAAACAAACACATAAATGTGGAGAGAAGGGCAGTGCGCGCAGGAGCAAAGGTAAACAGCAGACAGACCTGAATCCTTACCTTTACAAGGTCGACCTCAGAACTTTGTTCAGTTTGTCTCGGTGACGGATAATGGAAGGAAGGGCCGGCAACTGGTCGACTTCATTTAAATAAACAAATAAAAAATAAGATAAACTCTCAGGATTAGATAAATAATAACAAAAAAATTGTAAAGTGGAGAAAGCGCGAGCGCGCGAATGCACTCAAGCAAACAGAAACAGCACAGCACGATGCGTATTTTTTTTTAAAATTGACAAAATAAATCAAAAATAAATCAAAAATAAAAATAAGTGGAAAAGGCGAGAGTGCGCGAGCACACAGGAGCAAAGACAAGCAGCGCAGCTTGATGCGTAGTAAAAAAAATAATAAATAGACAACTGGTCGACCTCATTAGAAATAAAAACCCAAAAGATTAGATAGACAAACAAACAAACACATAAATGTGGAGAGAAGGGCAGTGCGCGCAGGAGCAAAGGTAAAGAGCAGACAGACCTGAATCCTTATCTTTACAAGGTCGACCTCAGAACTTTGTTCAGTTTGTCTCGTTGACGGATAATGGAAGGAAGGGCAGGCAACTGGTCGACTTCATTTAAATAAACAAATAAAATATAAGATAAACTCTCAGGAATAGATAAATAATAACAAAAAAATTGTAAAGTGGAGAAAGCGAGAGCGCGCGAATGCACTCAAGCAAACACAAACAGCACAGCACGATGCGTATTTTTTTTTAAAATTGACAAAATAAATCAAAAATAAATCAAAAATAAAAATAAGTGGAAAAGGCGAGAGTGCGCGAGCACACAGGAGCAAAGACAAGCAGCGCAGCTTGATGCGTAGTAAAAAAAATAATAAATAGACAACTGGTCGACCTCATTAGAAATAAAAACCCAAAAGATTAGATAGACAAACAAACAAACACATAAATGTGGAGAGAAGGGCAGTGCGCGCAGGAGCAAAGGTAAACAGCAGACAGACCTGAATCCTTATCTTTACAAGGTCGACCTCAGAACTTTGTTCAGTTTGTCTCGGTGACGGATAATGGAAGGAAGGGCCGGCAACTGGTCGACTTCATTTAAATAAACAAATAAAAAATAAGATAAACTCTCAGGAATAGATAAATAATAACAAAAAAATTGTAAAGTGGAGAAAGCGAGAGCGCGCGAATGCACTCAAGCAAACACAAACAGCACAGCACGATGCGTATTTTTTTTTAAAATTGACTAAATAAAAAATAAATCAAAAATAAAAATAAGTGGAAAAGGCGAGAGTGCGCGAGCACACCGGAGCAAAGACAAGCAGCGCAGCTTGATGTGTAGTAAAAAAAATAATAAATAGACAACTGGTCGACCTCATTAGAAATAAAAACACAAAAGATTAGATAGACAAACAAACAAACACATAAATGTGGAGAGAAGGGCAGTGCGCGCAGGAGCAAAGGTAAACAGCAGACAGACCTGAATCCTTATCTTTACAAGGTCGACATCAGAACTTTGTTCAGTTTGTCTCGGTGACGGATAATGGAAGGAAGGGCAGGCAACTGGTCGACTTCATTTAAATAAACAAATAAAAAATAAGATAAACTCTCAGGAATAGATAAATAATAACAAAAAAATTGTAAAGTGGAGAAAGCGAGAGCGCGCGAATGCACTCAAGCAAACACAAACAGCACAGCACGATGCGTATTTTTTTTAAATTAACAAAATAAACCAAAAATAAATCAAAAATAAAAATAAGTGGAAAAGGCGAGAGTGCGCGAGCACACAGGAGGAAAGACAAGCAGCGCAGCTTGATGCGTAGTAAAAAAAATAATAAATAGACAACTGGTCGACCTCATTAGAAATAAAAACCCAAAAGATTAGATAGACAAACAAAAAAACACATAAATGTGGAGAGAAGGGCAGTGCGCGCAGGAGCAAAGGTAAACAGCAGACAGACCTGAATCCTTATCTTTACAAGGTCGACCTCAGAACTTTGTTCAGTTTGTCTCGGTGACGGATAATGGAAGGAAGGGCAGGCAACTGGTCCACTTCATTTAAATAAACAAATAAAAAATAAGATAAACTCTCAGGAATAGATAAATAATAACAAAAAAATTGTAAAGTGGAGAAAGCGAGAGCGCGCGAATGCACTCAAGCAAACACAAACAGCACAGCACGATGCGTATTTTTTTTTAAAATTGACAAAATAAATCAAAAATAAAAATAAGTGGAAAAGGCGAGAGTGCGCGAGCACACAGGAGCAAAGACAAGCAGCGCAGCTTGATGCGTAGTAAAAAAAATAATAAATAGACAACTGGTCGACCTCATTAGAAATAAAAACCCAAAAGATTAGATAGACAAACAAACAAACACATAAATGTGGAGAGAAGGGCAGTGCGCGCAGGAGCAAAGGTAAACAGCAGACAGACCTGAATCCTTATCTTTACAAGGTCGACCTCAGAACTTTGTTCAGTTTGTCTCGGTGACGGATAATGGAAGGAAGGGCCGGCAACTGGTCGACTTGATTTAAATAAACAAATAAAAAATAAGATAAACTCTCAGGAATAGATAAATAATAAAAAAATTGTAAAGTGGAGAAAGCGAGAGCGCGCGAATGCACTCAAGCAAACACAAACAGCACAGCACGATGCGTATTTTTTTTTAAATTGACTAAATCAAAAATAAATCAAAAATAAAAATAAGTGGAAAAGGCGAGAGTGCGCGAGCACACAGGAGCAAAGACAAGCAGCGCAGCTTGATGCGTAGTAAAAAAAATAATAAATAGACAACTGGTCGACCTCCTTAGAAATAAAAACCCAAAAGATTAGATAGACAAACAAACAAACACATAAATGTGGAGAGAAGGGCAGTGCGCGCACGAGCAAAGGTAAACAGCAGACAGACCTGAATCCTTATCTTTACAAGGTCGACCTCAGAACTTTGTTCAGTTTGTCTCGGTGACGGATAATGGAAGGAAGGGCAGGCAACTGGTCGACTTCATTTAAATAAACAAATAAAAAATAAGATAAACTCTCAGGAATAGATAAATAATAACAAAAAAATTGTAAAGTGGAGAAAGCGCGAGCGCGCGAATGCACTCAAGCAAACAGAAACAACACAGCACGATGCGTATTTTTTTTTTAAAATTGACAAAATAAATCAAAAATAAATCAAAAATAAAAATAAGTGGAAAAGGCGAGAGTGCGCGAGCACACAGGAGCAAAGACAAGCAGCGCAGCTTGATGCGTAGTAAAAAAAATAATAAATAGACAACTGGTCGACCTCATTAGAAATAAAAACCCAAAAGATTAGATAGACAAACAAACAAACACATAAATGTGGAGAGAAGGGCAGTGCGCGCAGGAGCAAAGGTAAAGAGCAGACAGACCTCAATCCTTATTTTTACAAGGTCAACCTCAGAACTTTGTTCAGTTTGTCTCGGTGACGGATAATGGAAGGAAGGGCAGGCAACTGGTCGACTTCATTTAAATATACAAATAAAATATAAGATAAACTCTCAGGAATAGATAAATAATAACAAAAAAATTGTAAAGTGGAGAAAGCGAGAGCGCGCGAATGCACTCAAGCAAACACAAACAGCACAGCACGATGCGTATTTTTTTTTAAATTGACAAAATAAATCAAAAATAAATCAAAAATAAAAATAAGTGGAAAAGGCGAGAGTGCGCGAGCACACAGGAGCAAAGACAAGCAGCGCAGCTTGATGCGTAGTAAAAAAAATAATAAATAGACAACTGGTCGACCTCATTAGAAATAAAAACCCAAAAGATTAGATAGACAAACAAACAAACACATAAATGTGGAGAGAAGGGCAGTGCGCGCAGGAGCAAAGGTAAACAGCAGACAGACCTGAATCCTTATCTTTACAAGGTCGACCTCAGAACTTTGTTCAGTTTGTCTCGGTGACGGATAATGGAAGGAAGGGCCGGCAACTGGTCGACTTCATTTAAATAAACAAATAAAAAATAAGATAAACTCTCAGGAATAGTTAAATAATAAAAAAATTGTAAAGTGGAGAAAGCGAGAGCGCGCGAATGCACTCAAGCAAACACAAACAGCACAGCACGATGCGTATTTTTTTTTAAATTGACTAAATCAAAAATAAATCAAAAATAAAAATAAGTGGAAAAGGCGAGAGTGCGCGAGCACACAGGAGCAAAGACAAGCAGCGCAGCTTGATGCGTAGTAAAAAAAATAATAAATAGACAACTGGTCGACCTCATTAGAAATAAAAACCCAAAAGATTAGATAGACAAACAAACAAACACATAAATGTGGAGAGAAGGGCAGTGCGCGCAGGAGCAAAGGTAAACAGCAGACAGACCTGAATCCTTATCTTTACAAGGTCGACCTCAGAACTTTGTTCAGTTTGTCTCGGTGACGGATAATGGAAGGAAGGGCAGGCAACTGGTCGACTTCATTTAAATAAACAAATAAAAAATAAGATAAACTCTCAGGAATAGATAAATAATAACAAAAAAATTGTAAAGTGGAGAAAGCGAGAGCGCGCGAATGCACTCAAGCAAACACAAACAGCACAGCACGATGCGTATTTTTTTTTAAAATTGACAAAATAAATCAAAAATAAATCAAAAATAAAAATAAGTGGAAAAGGCGAGAGTGCGCGAGCACACAGGAGCAAAGACAAGCAGCGCAGCTTGATGCGTAGTAAAAAAAATAATAAATAGACAACTGGTCGACCTCATTAGAAATAAAAACCCAAAAGATTAGATAGACAAACAAACAAACACATAAATGTGGAGAGAAGGGCAGTGCGCGCAGGAGCAAAGGTAAACAGCAGACAGACCTGAATCCTTATCTTTACAAGGTCGACCTCAGAACTTTGTTCAGTTTGTCTCGGTGACGGATAATGGAAGGAAGGGCAGGCAACTGGTCGACTTCATTTAAATAAACAAATAAAAAATAAGATAAACTCTCAGGAATAGATAAATAATAACAAAAAAATTGTAAAGTGGAGAAAGCGAGAGCGCGCGAATGCACTCAAGCAAACACAAACAGCACAGCACGATGCGTATTTTTTTTTTAAATTGACAAAATAAATCAAAAATAAATCAAAAATAAAAATAAGTGGAAAAGGCGAGAGTGCGCGAGCACACAGGAGCAAAGACAAGCAGCGCAGCTTGATGCGTAGTAAAAAAAATAATAAATAGACAACTGGTCGACCTCATTAGAAATAAAAACCCAAAAGATTAGATAGACAAACAAACAAACACATAAATGTGGAGAGAAGGGCAGTGCGCGCAGGAGCAAAGGTAAACAGCAGACAGACCTGAATCCTTAGCTTTACAAGGTCGACCTCAGAACTTTGTTCAGTTTGTCTCGGTGACGGAAAATGGAAGGAAGGGCAGGCAACTGGTCGACTTCATTTAAATAAACAAATAAAAATAAGATAAACTCTCAGGAATAGATAAATAATAACAAAAAAATAGTAAAGTGGAGAAAGCGAGAGCGCGCGAATGCACTCAAGCAAACACAAACAGCACAGCACGATGCGTATTTTTTTTTAAAATTGACAAAATAAATCAAAAATAAATCAAAAATAAAAATAAGTGGAAAAGGCGAGAGTGCGCGAGCACACAGGAGCAAAGACAAGCAGCGCAGCTTGATGCGTAGTAAAAAAAATAATAAATAGACAACTGGTCGACCTCATTAGAAATAAAAACCCAAAAGATTAGATAGACAAACAAACAAACACATAAATGTGGAGAGAAGGGCAGTGCGCGCAGGAGCAAAGGTAAACAGCAGACAGACCTGAATCCTTATCTTTACAAGGTCGACCTCAGAACTTTGTTCAGTTTGTCTCGGTGACGGATAATGGAAGGAAGGGCAGGCAACTGGTCGACTTCATTTAAATAAACAAATAAAATATAAGATAAACTCTCAGGAATAGATAAATAATAACGAAAAAATTGTAAAGTGGACAAAGCGAGAGCGCGCGAATGCACTCAAGCAAACACAAACAGCACAGCACGATGCGTATTTTTTTTTTAAATTGACAAAATAAATCAAAAATAAATCAAAAATAAAAATAAGTGGAAAAGGCGAGAGTGCGCGAGCACACAGGAGCAAAGACAAGCAGCGCAGCTTGATGCGTAGTAAAAAAAATAATAAATAGACAACTGGTCGACCTCATTAGAAATAAAATCCCAAAAGATTAGATAGACAAACAAACAAACACATAAATGTGGAGAGAAGGGCAGTGCGCGCAGGAGCAAAGGTAAACAGCAGACAGACCTGAATCCTTATCTTTACAAGGTCGACCTCAGAACTTTGTTCAGTTTGTCTCGGTGACGGATAATGGAAGGAAGGGCAGGCAACTGGTCGACTTCATTTAAATAAACAAATAAAAAATAAGATAAACTCTCAGGAATAGATAAATAATAACAAAAAAATTGTAAAGTGGACAAAGCGAGAGCACGCGAATGCACTCAAGCAAACACAAACAGCACAGCACGATGCGTATTTTTTTTTAAAATTGACAAAATAAATCAAAAATAAATCAAAAATAAAAATAAGTGGAAAAGGCGAGAGTGCGCGAGCACACAGGAGCAAAGACAAGCAGCGCAGCTTGATGCGTAGTAAAAAAAATAATAAATAGACAACTGGTCGACCTCATTATAAATAAAAACCCAAAAGATTAGATAGACAAACAAACAAACACATAAATGTGGAGAGAAGGGCAGTGCGCGCAGGAGCAAAGGTAAACAGCAGACAGACCTGAATCCTTATCTTTACAAGGTCGACCTCAGAACTTTGTTCAGTTTGTCTCGGTGGCGGATAATGGAAGGAAGGGCAGGCAACTGGTCGACTTCATTTAAATAAACAAATAAAAAATAAGATAAACTCTCAGGAATAGATAAATAATAACAAAAAAATTGTAAAGTGGAGAAAGCGAGAGCGCGCGAATGCACTCAAGCAAACACAAACAGCACAGCACGATGCGTATTTTTTTTAAAAATTGACAAAATAAATCAAAAATAAATCAAAAATATAAATAAGTGGAAAAGGCGAGAGTGCGCGAGCACACAGGAGCAAAGACACGCAGCGCAGCTTGATGCGTAGTAAAAAAAATAATAAATAGACAACTGGTCGACCTCATTAGAAATAAAAACCCAAAAGATTAGATAGACAAACAAACAAACACATAAATGTGGAGAGAAGGGCAGTGCGCGCAGGAGCAAAGGTAAACAGCAGACAGACGTGAATCCTTATCTTTACAAGGTCGACCTCAGAACTTTGTTCAGTTTGTCTCGGTGACGGATAATGGAAGGAAGGGCAGGCAACTGGTCGACTTCATTTAAATAAACAAATAAAAAATAAGATAAACTCTCAGGAATAGATAAATAATAACAAAAAAAATTGTAAAGTGGAGAAAGCGAGAGCGCGCGAATGCACTCAAGCAAACACAAACAGCACAGCACGATGCGTATTTGTTTTTTAAATTGACAAAATAAATCAAAAATAAATCAAAAATAAAAATAAGTGGAAAAGGCGAGAGTGCGCGAGCACACAGGAGCAAAGACAAGCAGCGCAGCTTCATGCGTAGTAAAAAAAATAATAAATAGACAACTGGTCGACCTCATTAGAAATAAAAACCCAAAAGATTAGATAGACAAACAAACAAACACATAAATGTGGAGAGAAGGGCAGTGCGCGCAGGAGCAAAGGTAAACAGCAGATAGACCTGAATCCTTATCTTTACAAGGTCGACCTCAGAACCTTGTTCAGTTTGTCTCGGTGACGGATAATGGAAGGAAGGGCAGGCAACTGGTCGACTTCATTTAAATAAACAAATAAAAAATAAGATAAACTCTCAGGAATAGATAAATAATAACAAAAAAATTGTAAAGTGGGAGGGAAAGCGAGGAGGCGCGTGAATGCACTCAAGCAAACACAAACAGCACAGCACGATGCGTATTTTTTTTTAAATTGACAAAATAAATCAAAAATAAATCAAAAATAAAAATAAGTGGAAAAGGCGAGAGTGCGCGAGCACACAGGAGCAAAGACAAGCAGCGCAGCTTGATGCGTAGTAAAAAAAATAAAAAATAGACAAGCTGGTCGACCTCATTAGAAATAAAAACCCAAAAGATTAGATAGACAAACAAACAAACACATAAATGTGGAGAGAAGGGCAGTGCGCGCAGGAGCAAAGGTAAACAGCAGACAGACCTGAATCCTTATCTTTACAAGGTCGGACCTCAGAACTTTGTTCAGTTTGTCTCGGTGACGGATAATGGAAGGAAGAGCAGGCAACTGGTCGACTTCATTTAAATAAACAAATAAAAAATAAGATAAACTCTCAGGGAATAGATAAATAATAACAAAAAAATTGTAAAGTGGAGAAAGCGAGAGCGCGCGGAATGCACTCAAGCAAACACAAACAGCACAGCACGATGCGTATTTTTTTTTAAATTGACAATATAAATCAAAAATAAATCAAAATAAAAATAAGTGGAAAAGGCGAGAGGTGCGCGAGCACACAGGGAGCAAAGAAAAGCAGCGCAGCTTGATGCGTAGTAAAAAAAAATAATAAATAGACAACTGGTCGACTTCATTAGAAATAAAAACCCAAAAGTTTAGATAGACAAACAATCAAACACATAAATGTGGAGAGAAGGGCAGTGCGCGCAGGAGCAAAGGTAAACAGCAGACAGACCTG